>NC_056726.1:4310957-4365957 GCF_019279795.1 Protopterus annectens | reverse complement strand
GGTTTTAAAGGGACACAATCGTTCAAACCAGACCCCCGATGTGCCCCTAATCTCAGGATCCACTGAAGCTCAAGATTTTCAGTGTTATTTACTACATCCCCCAATCTCTTACTCTCTGACTGTACATGCAACACCTGAAATATATCTTATAACAATATATGTGGTCCCTAATTCTTTCCCTAAGACGTCTGTTGGTTTTACCTACGTAGAACTTAAAACATCAGACACAGTGTGCAACATACACAACATTCTATGTATTACAATTAGCTCCCACCTTCAAGTGCCATAAATGCCCACTATCTGGGTGCCTAAAGACTCATGAACCCCTCCTCTAACTCTATTAAGGTCCAAAAAGTAGGGGGTACCACGACCTTTTCCTATATCTTGTTTCTTGTACCCCCCCATTCAATAAAAGCTTCCTCCAAAAAGTTCAGTACTACCCTAGATCTTGTGACAGTATAGGTCCTTTATAAGCTGGGACCAGAAAGAGAGATTGGGTGATGTTGTAAATAACACTGAAAATTTTGAGCTTCAGTGGATCCTGAGATTAGGGGCACATTGGGGGGGTCTGGTTTGAACGTTGTGTCCCTTTAAAACCTGTTTTGAAAGCTAGGAAACCAAGAAAATAACATCAATTAATCTGATATGTTTTATGTATATGTTGAATTCATGTATCCGTTACTTACTGTATGAAGTTGCTTATTAAAAGAATGTCAGATGAAAAAGTGTGTGGGGGGGGTTATAATAAATATTGATTTCCGATTGGTCTGTGATTAATTGGAAGTTTTGGAGGGAATTTACTGAATTGGGATTGGTAAATTGTATTGAACATTTAGTATTTATACTGAAGTTGTGGATGTTATGTTTGTCTGATGAAGTAATGTGTAACATTACGAAAGTGCATACACAATAAACAATTCTGGATTTTACTGAAGCTGTTTGGATTTTACTGAAGCTGTTTGGATTATTGCTGTTGTCTGAAGCTGTTAGGATTATTGCTGTTGTCTTCTGCCACAGGGTTTTGTTGCTCTTGGACTATGGATTTGCTCTCTCTTCCTTTGGGTTTTCATTTTTCAAGTTTATTGGAACTGTGATTATGGCGGAAGGCACCAATGTAGTTTTGGATTTAGAAAAGAATTTATCTATGGGTACGGCCTCCTGTACGAGGTTAAATGACTTTATGGCAGTACAGCAAAATCTGCTGCTAGAAAGTGACTTACTTGTTGAGTTTAATGATGACCAAATGTGCAATGAAAGTATGAACATCAGAAGCCGTGAACTGAAAAAGAACCTGGAAAATGACATCTTCAAGTTCAAAAAGCTTCAATGCCAGAGATTTCACTTGGAAGCATGTCTGAATAAAGCAGTGATACCACGAGGCTGAGGGTCTTAAACATGCCAGCATATGGGAATACTTATCCCTGTCTGCTAGTGGAATGGCAGAAGATTAATATAGAGATCAGTAATGCCTATTTGAGACTGCTTATAAACTTTTTTACTCCCATAGAAAAAGAGCTATGTGATAGTGTTGCTGAACAGCAAAATGAATATGCGAACATTGTAGGAGATGAGCGAGCAGATGTCTACTTTAATGACCTTATAGAGAAAGTGTCATGCTATGAACAAAGGTTGCTTCAGCAAAAAAGAAGGAAATTGGCCAGGGACTTGCATGATTTTTCAAATCAGCACATCTTTACATGGCCAAGTATGGCTTCCAATGAATTGAGAACCAATCAACATCCGATTGTGAGCGAGAGCACAAATCAACAAGAAGGGACGATCGAGATGACCAATGGCATACAAGGGGAGGTTTCCAGTAGAGAAACTCTACAAACTCGGCAGATGATGTCACCGGTGCATCCTCCATCAGTATATTCCACTCCATTGGTGGAGCTACCTCCTTTAGTTGAAGCAGGGACTGTGTCTCAATTCTTGGAGAACACGACGATGGTGAGATGAAAAATTATACCCACAATGAAGGAACAGATCTTTTCAACTTTTCCCTTACCATTTCAGAACCACAGGAAGAAGTCCTTTGGCTGAGGAATGCAACAGGGCGGTCAGAAGAGAAAAGAATTGGCGACTTCATTCCAAGTGAGGACACTTAAAAAAATGTGGGGTATGGAAGGGCAGGACTAGTTTGGAATATCTCCAGTACTGTCTTACGGATGCAGAAACATCCTTACTCTTAAAAGCTCTGAATTTTAAACCCTCTGGTGAAGTTGATGTTGGTGAACTGCTAACAGAGTTACGTTTGTTTGCAAGGAATGTCACATTGAAGGGAGTGTTTGATAACAGCTTTGTAGATAATAATTTTTGTAGAAAACCTAGTTGTTTTGTACCCATTTTTCCACCTAACATAGATATTTTTATTCAAGCTTGCGAGAAGGAAATGTATGATAACTTTGATCGCAATAAGAGTATAAAATGTAATAGTTTAACTGCTGATGAATGGGCAGCTCATGAAAGTTTGCAAGGCAATAAGAATATAGTAATTCGCCCTTCTGACAAGGGCAGACCAGTGGTAATTATGGATGCAGAGTACTACTGGAGTGAACTGGAGAAAATGTTATTTGATAGGAATGTTTATGAAGTTGTATCTTTGAATGTTGTGTATACCATGCAGCAACGTATTAATAATACTTTGTATGAAAGCCATTGTTTAGGCAGTTTGAGTCATGATTTGTTAAAGTACTTTAAAGTGGACAAACCCCTTGCTCCCCAGATGCACGGGCTTCCCAAGATCCATAAGCATCCAACCAAGCCCAAATTTAGACCAATAGTAGCAGGGGCTGGATGGCTCACTGAGCCTATCTCCATATATTTGGAAAAACAATTAACAAAGATTTTGGATAGCAACCACATAGTATTGAAAGACACAGAACATTTTTTGAAAGACCTATATAAAGCTACTATGGGCCCACAGGGGGAGGTGTTTGATGTTTTAGTCACTTTGGGTGTGTCTTCGTTGTTCACATGCATTCAGAATCAGGAGGGAATTGCTATGACCAGAGCCTGTTTAGTGAGAGAGGGTAAGCACAGGATACAGGAAATAGATTTTACTTGTATGCTCTTAGAAATAGTGCTTGAGCATAATGTGTTCTTGTTTAATGGAGTGTGTTATTGGCAAACAGCAGGTGTAGCAATGGGCACGAATTGTGCCAATTCCTATGCAAATTTAGTGATGATGCAATGGGAACAACAATGGATACAGGAAGGGGGTTAATCTCTAGTTTGGTTTTACCGAAGTTTCGTTGATGATCTTTTTATTGGATGGAGAGGGAGTGAAGTTGAGCTAATGGAATTTGTTGATGCTTTGAACACTAGTAACCATTTTTTTAAAGTTTACGTTGAATAAGTCAGTGCAATCCATTGATTTTTTGGATGTGACAGTTATAAAGGCTGAAGGAAGTATTTCTACGAAAGTACATAGGAAAAAGTGTTATTGTCCATCCTTCTTGTTTAGAATACGTATGCACCCCCCACACACATATTTAATCACATAGTGGAAGGTCAAGCCTTGAGAGCTTCTAGGTTGTCATGTGAAAATACTGACTTTATGAAAGAACTTCAGCTTCCTTTTTGGAGGAAGCTTTTGTTGAACAGGGATACAAGCAACAAGATATAGGAAAAATGCATGGGAAAGTAATGAATGAAAGGAGAGGTCGTGGTACCCCCTATTTTTTGGACCTTAATAGAGTTAGAAGAGGGGTTCATCCTAATAAAGAAATAGTTCCTGTGGTATTAACTTTTACCAAGGGGGGTAGATGAAATTAAGAAAATAATAAGTAGGAACTGACACATCTTAACTGTGGATGAGAGGACGGGTGAGTTAGTGGGCAGTAAACCCAGGTATAGTTTCAAGAATAGAAAGAATCTCTAACAGCAACTCTGCTACCCTAGATCTTGTGATAGTATAGGTCCATTAGAAGCTGGGAACAGAAAGTGTGGAGCATGTTTATATTGCACACATGTTCATGAGTCCAGATTCTTTAAGCACCCAGATAGTGGTCATTTGTGGCACTTGAGGGTGGGAGCTAATTGTAATACATAGAATGTTGTGTATGTTGCACATTGTGTCTGCTGTTTTAAGTTCTACGTAGGTAAAACCAACAGACGTCTTAGAGAAAGGATTAGGGACCACATATATTGTTATAAGAAGGGGCAGGATTATAGTGCAATAGCGAAGCACACACTAACAGAGGGGGAGTCGCATACTTTTTTATTTCAGGTGTTGCGTGTACAGTCGAAGAGTAAGAGATTGGGGGATGTAGTAAATGACACTGAAAATGTTGAGCTTCAGTGGATCCTGAGATTAGGGGCACATCGGGGGTCTGGTTTGAATGATTGTGTCCCTTTAAAACCTGTTCTGAAAGCTAGGAAACTAAGAAAATAACATAAATTAATCTGATATGTTTTATGTATATTTTTAACTCATGTATCCGTTATTTATTGTATGAAGTTGCTTATTAAAGGAATGTCAGATGAAAAAGTAGGGGGGGTTATAATAAATATTGGTTTCCGATTGGTCTGTGATTAATTGAAAGTTTTGGAGGGAATTTACTGAATTGGGATTGGTAAATTGTATTGAACATTTAGTATTTATACTGAAGTTGGGGATATTATGTTTGTCTGATGAAGTAATGTGTAACATTACGAAAGCTCATACACAATAAACAATTTTTGATTTTACTGAAGCTGTTTGTATTATTGCTGTTGTTAATATTTATATATATATATATATATATATATATATATATATATATATATATATATATATATATATATATATATAATGTATTTCTTTATATAATTTATTTGTTTATATCAGTCCTACTGGTATAGTTGGAAGACAGGAAGTGTTGTGAAGTCACTGTCATAGTTCCAGGACATACATCAGCAAGCTTAGGCTGATAAAATGCATTTACTGATTTTTTACAGAACTTCGAGTGTAAATGTTTTCAACCAGTGTGCTGCAGAAAAGAACCTACTTCAAAGGTGAATTATGTCATAAGCCCGTGGGTGAGCATAGGAATATAGAAAAGTGGTTTGCTGGAACGTGTGTGTGTGTGTGTGTGTGTGTGTGTGTGTGTGTGTGTGTGTGTGTGTGATGCGTGTGTCTGCATGCACTTTAGAGGAGGGAAAGTAGCAGGCAGTGACATGTAGTGACTGAGCAATACTCGAACTGTGTTCCTGGGTGTAGTCATAATAAACAAAGACACAACATTCTTCTAACATTTGTAAATTATATTAAATATATGTAATATGTATATGAGGTTTATTTTTTACAAAAAAGGGGTAATTTATTTCTTCACATTCTGGCTGCAATTAAAAAAACACTGTTTTATTATACTGTAGAATATTTAGAGCAATCACCTTTCCTTATTGTTTCTTAGAGGAATAGGACATTGGTTTTAAACTAGTTAAAACAAAATTACCTTTGTCAGTAGTGGATGGGTGTAGTGTGTGAAGTTCTGTAATGGCATATTCATTTCTGCTGCCTTGGTTACAGAGCCTTTTGAACTGCTGTGATTTTAATTGGTAGTATTATAGTGAAGAAAAATACATGAATGTGCAGGAGGTTATTCCTGTTTTACTGTGCCTGAGGATTATGTGAGCACTTGTGGCCACTGTAGATAACCGCAAATCACCCCTGAAGTCACCTTTGTTTTTCTTCATGGTGCACCTGGATAACATAGTCTGCTATGCTTCTAGTAAGAAAGAAGTGAAGATTTTGTGTGTGTGTGTGTGTGTGTGTGTGTGTGTGTGTGTGTGTGTGTGTGTGTGTGTGTGTGTGTGTGTGTGAGAGACAAGGAGGGAAAGTGAGAGTGCATTTATAATCCTAGCCAATATGCCACATTAATGATAATGATCTGTGCTGTCAGAAGCTTAGCTGGTTCAGCCAGCACCCTGGGCCAGGTACTATAAACCAGCTTCACACTACCTCAGCTCTTCTAGTGAAGAGCCACACACACACACACACACACACACACACACACACACACACACACAAAAAAAAACACTTTTCTGTAATAAGCCGATTTCTGCATTATAAGTAATCAGCTTATTACAGATGCATCTATGCCCCCCCCCTAACTCTTCCATTAAACATAAAAAAAAAATGGGCATTCCTTCTACTGACACACCAACCAGCTGACCAGATGCCTGACATGCCCCTGCCACCCCCACCCCAGCCATTCAGGTTCAGTTTCTGTGCTCTGCCCCAACCTTTCTTCAACTTCTTCTAGTGAAGAGCCACACACACACACACACACACACACACACACACACACACACACACACACACACACACACACACACAAAAAACAAAAAAAAACACTTTTCTGTAATAAGCCGATTTCTGCATTATAAGTAATCAGCTTATTACAGATGCATCTATGCCCCCCCCCCTAACTCTTCCATTAAACATAAAAAAAAATGGGCATTCCTTCTACTGACACACCAACCAGCTGACCAGATGCCTGACATGCCCCTGCCACCCCCACCCCAGCCATTCAGGTTCAGTTTCTGTGCTCTGCCCCAACCTTTCTTCAACTTATTTTATTAAACGTTTCTTCTTTTAAACTGTAGCAAACGTTGTTACAAATGTAGCAAGCATTTGATACAGTTTATACATTGCCTGCACAGAGCACTACAGTGCTTGTGTTTTACTTAACAAAAACATTTTTTTTTAATTTTAAACCATGGCAAACTACAGACTTTAGACCTCGCACAAAACACTATAGTGTTGATGTTTCACCACAAATGCAGTACCAACTTTTAAAAGCTGATATTGTATTCAAGAAAATCAGGATCAGCTGATCGCTCCCCCCCAAAACTTTCTGCCCTGGTCAGTTGCCCCTCTTGCCTCACCCTAGCTGCACTACAGTGCGGTGTAGGTACAGGTAAACAAGGTTTGAACAGTTGACTCTCCCTGAAGGTTGACATCCTGTCTATCGTTATAAAGTAACCATTGCATTTGGTGAAATGCTACTGGATTATGTTTTATTTAATTGTCTTCTTTGTGTCATTGATGAAATGGATTAGTGGTCTGCATAAAGGTGTGTCATTCTACATCACTGTGATTGTCAGAGATCTAAATGAACAATGTTGAATGAGATCCTCTGTACAATAATTAATTTATTAGAAGCCTAGCCTTGAAGATTAAAATAACATGAAATTGTATGTGTTTAAGCAAAAAAAGAAAAAAAAAATCTAGTGACAGTCATTAAGTCAGACTAATAGTCTCGATTTCTGAAGACAGGAACTTTCACCGCTTTGGGTAAATAACTGAATCTTCTAGCTGGAAGGTGAACTTATTACATTGGCTTTGGCTTGCAATGTCAATCTGCAGTAGTGATTACAGGTTTATTTACACATATGTTAACTGGGTAAGAGGAATGACTGAATGTTGCAGTCCCGTTTCACTTAGGTCAAAGCAATAAGGACTAGGGAAAAGTTAAATTCTGTGTATATTCACATTTTATAAAGTAGAACAGCAACACAGGAAAAAGATTTTAAGCCTTTTTATTCCTTGTTTCCACTTCTAGATTGCATTCCTCTGACTCTTCAGTCTTTTCCATCTTTATAGTCCAGTCTGTAACTGCTACTGACAGTCTGCTGCCACTGTAAACCTTCTTTCCCTCACAGGCTGCAAGTTCCACTTACCACCCCAGTGAGAGAATACAACCTTGGATTGAGTCCTTACTTCAGACAGATACAGGGGACATGAGGAGGCCCCAGGTGAAAAATCATTCTATACACCTGCTGGGAGTGGTGTTTTTATTTAATTTCCTCATTTCCCTCAGATAGAGGATGCATTTTTTACTGTGCACTGCAAACCTGACAAAGATGATTTTTACCCCTGAGTGGTTGCTCCTCAGCTACAATGCTATCTGTTGCTGAAGTCAGTCACTTGATCATTGTATAGGTGGCATCTTGACAGTGCAGCCTCAACTCCTTCATTCCCCAGAATGGGAGAACCAACATCATCCACTTCCATCATACATTGGTGGCTACTGCAGCAGGTATAGCTGCTAATCAGCCTTGTACTAGTGGGGGCACCATCAGGTCTTATTCCGTCTCACCATGGTCCTGGCATAAACATGGTGTTTGTATGAGGGAACCAAACTACCCAGATGGGCAGCAATCAAACATACAAATTCAATGCAGACAGTGATCAGAGTTCATGACTGATTGCTTGAATTGTGAAACAATAACACTAACTGGTGACCATTCACTCCAAGTAACAAACTGATTCCCCTTTAATACTAACTTGAATCTGCTCACATTTTCCATGAAGCTGCTTACTGTAATGTCCCAAGCTATGTTATGTTTTATGCTTTGGAGTTACCATTGTCCTAAGACATTTTTTTTTTACTTCCAAGCAATTCTTTCCTGTTATAGTTTCTTTGAATCGGACTACTCAGCATCCATTGTTATTCAGCTCATGTTCAGCTCATGTTTGGTTTTATTACAATTGCGCTGAGATTTCAGACTTTGCATATATCATTTTATGAAGAAAAGGCTGTAGCACATATCTCTCAACCTCTTAGAGCAAGACATCTGGACAAATCCACAAATAATGGGGGGGACAAAGGCCCATAAACAGGGTTACTTTTTAAATATTGCTCTTACAAACTTAAAAAGTTGATAGAATAACAGGTTTTGCATTAGTATGAATTTTTCTGAAGGATATGAAGTCTGAAAATTAAATTTCTGCCATTATTTTCTGACTTCAGTCCCTAGCGATTTGCCAAAAAACTATAATTTTATGAGAAATGGATCAAAAATGCAAGTCAAAAATCTGGACATTCTGCAAAAATCTAGACAGCTGAGAGCAATGAGCACATACTTCTTCAAAGCATAAATAAATGTAGCTCCTGGTCTTTTGCTTAGGATTACCCTATTTCTTTCTCTTTGATTATACTGTGATTTCTATCATTGATACGGAAGGCAATCTCTAACCTGCATTCCAAATGAAGTATTGGGTTCTTCCCATTCTTTTATCTTTAATTCCAGACCCCGTTTGCCTGTTCTGTGCAGCCATAATTGCAGTCATCCCTGTCGGTAGAATCTCCTTTCTCCATTCCCACATTGGCTTAGTTGTTAGAGTATTTTCTGGTACTTTATGACTACAATATTCTGTATAATTATTGTTCTCCTCCTTAAGGAATGGCATCTGATATCCCAGTATCTCTCGGTTTCTTGAGCCCCCCCCCCCCGTTTCATCATCATCCCTTTCTACTTTGAATTATAGCTTTCTGCTTGTGCTGTGTATAGGAGCCTTAGCTGCGTAGCTCTGAAATACTCCTTCAAATTAGGTAATCCCAAACAACCTTATTCTTTTGGAAGGAACAACTCATCCTACATGACTCTTGTCCTTTCCCCCCTCCCAGATACAATCCTTCAGCTCTTTATTAATTGTAATATTGCAATTGACAGCACCTGCTGTGGTTGATAAAAACATGCCTGACCTGTGTATAAAACTTAAGGGACTGAAAAGGTTTTGGCTGCTTGTACCTTGCTATACATATCCATAAAGCAGAGCTTCCAATTTCTCAGTTTTTGTGTTATCTGTTGTTTAGTCTCTTCCCACTTATCCTTAGCTGCTGTAACAGAATCCTTTTTAATCCGTACTCCAAAGTATTTACATTTTATCATGCCCTCTTAAAAATGGCTATTGCTGAACCAATTTGTCTGTCGACACATAGTTTACAGCTATTCCCTTTGTTTTATCTTCATTAATTTTGTATGCCAAAAAGACTTGAAACTCTTTCAGAATGTTCCACAACACTGAAATGTCCTATTCTGGTTTAATCAGGTGTAAAATAATGTCATCTGCAAATAAAGCCAGCTTTTCTTAACTACCATGCCAGTTATATTCTTGAAGTTCTGAGTCCCTTATTTTCTTTGCCGATTATACTAAATATAATGTAAATAACAAAGGGGAAAGATTTCTTCCTGCCTGGTTCCTTTGCTCAAACAGAACTACTCAGAGAGGAGCCCCCCCCCCCCCCACACACACACACACACACTTACACTTTAATTTTCCTCTCTGATCCCTCATATGTCCTCCTAATCAACCTTATAGTTTTATTAGGAAATACAAATGCTTCCATTGCCCTGCTCATAAAATCCCAGCTTACTCTGTCAAATGCTTTCTCTGCATTAAGACCCACCAACAACAGTGGTATTCTTCTTCTGTCTGGATCACCAATGTTCTGTTAATGTTGTCAAATGTTTGCCTCCCCTCCACAAAACCACATTGATCCATATTTATCAAGTTTTGCATCACCTTTGCCATCCTTTTAGCCATGATAGGCATAAAGCCTTTACAGTCATGGTTTAGAATTGAAGTAGGCCTGTACAATGCTAGATCTGATGGGTTCTTACCATCTTTAGGTATCACTGCCATCACTGCTTTCTTCCTGCATGTTGTTTCCTCTCCTCCTTTTAAAGTACTGTTACAAAACCTTCAGATCTTTATCACTTTTTCCCTTCGTAGCTTCCAAACTTCCACAGGAATACCATCTATGTCAGGTGACTTTCCTGTAGATTAGTTATACATCACAATTTTTATCTCATCTCCTATCCTAAGTGTTAGTAATTGAGTCCCATCTACCTCTACCCTTAGCATATTGAATCCTTCCACACACATTTCCATTTGTACTTTTTCTTGATTTCCACATTTCTCTGCTTTATACAGATTTTCATAACATTTCCAAAATATTTATAATACCTTTACTGTATCTCTGGTTATTTTCCTTGTTATAGACTCCCTAAAGTTGGCAACAACTCTCTTAGCATTCTGCTTCCTGAACTGTTGTGGTAAAAGTTTTTGTGCTTTGTATTTGTTGTCAAAAAACAGCTGCTTAAAAGCAATTTTTCTAAACTCGTGCATTTTATAGAGGTGTAGTCCCTTATTTTCTATTAAGCACTCTTCAATTGCACCTGTTATTCTATGAGATTCCTCCTATTCTGCAATACCTTAACCTTTGTCAGTACCTCTAAACAGTTCTTGTTACTTCTCAACCATATCTATTTTTCTTTTACTACCTCCCTGCTTTAAACTCCACTTTAATTGTATCCTACTCCTAGCTATATTTTCAGAAGAAAATTCTATCTTCTCTAATAACTTTCAAATAATTTCCACTACCTGTTCCTTAAAGTCCACTCTTTTTAATAGATAGGTGCGGAAGCATCAGTGTCTCATCTTTATTTCATTGCCCTGTATTTTTATTTTAGTTATTATTGATGTGTGATCTGAAATATTTATTGGATGCATATCAAAACATTCAATTAATTGCACATGTGCCTGTGAAATATAATTTTTGTCTGGCCTAGCCCAGTTTTTGTACCTTGGGGAGTAATATGTAAATTCTTTCCAAACTCCTACTATTGAAGTCACATCTTCCTTACAAAATATTTTCATAAATTTCTTCAAATATCTACCCTTTTTGTTGTAATTTCCCTTCTAGGTCCCCCAGATACATCCTCACTGTTGCAAATCAAATAACAGTCCCCACTTATAAGTAATATTCCCTACTGAAAGCTGACTATTTCTCCCAGAATCTTCTTAAGTTCCATAGTAGCAGCTGTAGGTGGAAGATAAATATATGCCACCATAATCCTCCTCCCTTGCCAGTAGCCCCTTAGTACTACAAATCTACTGTTATTATCTTTTTTTCCTGTCATCTATCAGTATTGTAGCTCCTGTCACAATTAATGTAAGTACTCCCTTTTTTCTTTGTTCCAGGTATTTTGCTGAAAAAAACATCCTGAAATCCTTTCTTTACCAAGTTCACATGCTCAGTTCTTTCCATATGTGTCTCCTGCAGCAGTTATTTGCACATGCATTTTTAATATAGTTCACTATTCTTTTCTTTTTGTATATATCTATGAGACCATTCCCATTTAAAGATAATATGGAAGGTGCCACCATTCCCATTTAAAGATAATATGGAAGGTGTCACCACTCCCATTTAAAGATAATATGGAAGGTGCCACCATTCCCATTTAAAGATAATATGGAAGGTGTCACCATTCCCATTTAAAGATAATATGGAAGGTGTCACCATTCCCATTTAAAGATAATATGGAAGGTTCCACCATTCCCATTTAAAGATAATATGGAAGGTGCCACCATTCCCATTTAAAGATAATATGGAAGGTGTCACCATTCCCATTTAAAGATAATATGGAAGGTGTCACCATTCCCATTTAAAGATAATAGGGAAGGTATCATTATGACAAATTATGCCCACCTATTATGCATAACTGCTTTTTTTCTTTAAATGTCTAGTTTCATCTTTTGTGTTACAAGTATGCATTAATGTTTGGCAATTTGATCTTTTATACATTTGTTTCTTGACATATCCATTTGAACCTGTGTCACACCTTATAAAACTTCATTTTAGTAAAAACCATCAGACAAAAAAAAAAAAAAAAACACACCTCCAGAACACCCCCAAAAGCTATTAACTTAATACAATATACAAAACAATGTAAATCTTCAAGTAATGAAGGTTTAACCCTCCAAATACAAACAATTGTCCCAAACTGGCAGTGATGCATAGTACAGCTTGTGCTTCTACTTACACTAACTGCTGTCAGTTTTTGTCTTATCTTTATTCTTTATTTCTCTCCCAGATGAAGAAAACAGCTTGAATGCTTTCAGAAAACATTGTCTCCTAGCCATTGATAGAGGTATTCTATTTTTATTGCCCCTTTATCAGATTGACGCCATAAAACAGGAGAACCATATACACAGTTGCCTTCCACTACACATTATACTGTAAACATTTATGTGCTAAAGAGAAACTTTTAATTATATTATGTTCTTTTATTTATGTGGCTCCCCTTAAAACTTGTTATTAAATCAAGACAATGGCCTTAATCCAGTCAGTCCCCTATGCAAAGTATAGCAATTTTTCTTATATATTGCTCTTTTGTCCAGGATTTCTTCTATTTTGACATTGCAGTATCTGCTTTTCTTAAACCTATGCAAGAAGAAAGAAGAAGGAGAAATAGGGGCAGTTGTCTACTTTAGTATCACTGTTACACACAAAAATAACTGAAAAAAAATTAATTTATAGCATGCAGTATATGTCAGTTATTATAAAACTACTGTTAATAACAAAATGTTGTTTTACTTACAATTAACTCTTTACTTCCTTTTCCTTTCTCCTAAATGTTCTCCAAAACATTAATGACATGAAATAGGGCATATGCTTTGGAGTCCCCTACAAGTTTAGCAAAGTAAAAAAGTCCAATATTTCTATGTTTTCTTGTTCTGTCATACTTCACAGATGTAATTATTGTTTTGTGATCCCACTTTTATTCATCAGTTTCCAAGTTGTTGGTTCTCTTCCTGTTGATCTCCATCTCCCAAATCCAATTGCTGGCTCATTTCTAATGTACTCCTGATTCTTCTATTCAACTCCTGTGCTTTTGTCTGTCTGTCAAGCATTTTCCTTTGGAACATTGGAAAAGGTTTCACTGGCATAGTTTCTCTATGGGCTTTATTATTAGAAGAGTAAGAAGCAGAATCCCCTTTTGTTTGATAGCTCACGTTTTACTGGACAGACATTTGGATTTCCTGCTAACATGTTCTGTATCAGAGTGATTTTAACCTGCCATGAAAAAATATTCTGAAAATAGCTGGATACAGCAGCTTGAATCTTACACTTGCTTCTCAACATTCCGTGATTGCTGGAATAAATGTACTCCTCTTCTGCCTGGTGTACAGTGAGTAATCATTTTCCACAAACAATCTACTGTCTCCCACTTTTAGTACTTAGTCCTTCTGCCACAGATTTTTCAGAATTAACTTTCTGCTGATAGGATTGCATCTTTACCATTAAACATCTTTGCTGCTTTATGGCCAGGTTTGGAGTAAACACACAATGTGGCCTTTCATTTAACATCTCCTGCTGTGGCATACCAGTCCAGTTGCTTATTTCTGCTTTCATAAAATTAATACAATCTGTTCCTTCCAGTTTCTCTGGTACAACAGAAAATCTCAGGTTTTCCCTGTGTGCTCTGCCTCTAATTCTACCATTTTTTTAAACATTTTTTTAGCAGTCTCATACTCTACCAGCCTTTTCTTCATTTTGATCTCTAATTTTTGCAGTATTATTATGTTCATTTGTAAAGCTTTTTCCATTTTTTCAAGCCTTTTTGTTATTTGAGTTAATATAGTCCTTTAGTGTTTCATTTATTTTAATCTGTGCACATTTGACTTATTTTATCTTCTAAATTCCTGGAAGTCATGTCTTACACCAAAGCTGGGTCTTGAACTGCTTTTTGCTGAATAGCTTCAGGATTGTTCCCAGCCAATGTTTTCTCCTCACCTTTTGTGATTGATTTTCTTTCTGGTTCTTTGAATTTCTGTATTTTTGATGGCATTCAAGCAGTGCGCTTACTAGCCAGTTACTGAAATTTACCCAGAAATACAAATTCACTAGCTCTCTTTTCTGCATTTGTTTTCACAATGGGAGAGCTGAAATTAAGCTGGTAGTCAGTGTGCAGACATCTTGGAAAAGCCTCCTGGGCATTTTTATGAACAAAATCCGTGAATCTCTGTGCTTGTGTACTAGTAGTACTATAGTTTCCCATGGTATAGCTGAATAGTTTAGATCACACAAAAAAATGGTATTGGGTTTAATACTGAGTGATTCTAGCTCCCATAGACAGGTGTTGTAACTTTCTTGTGTCATAGAGGGAGTTCGATAGCTAGTTACCTTATGGTACTGGATCATTCAGATGAGTATTTGGACAGGAAAAAGCTTTTGAGCATCATGCAGCTTTACCAGCATTGATGTGAGTCTCTTCTGCATGAAGACTGGGATACCGCCACCTTTTTCCTCCTCCTGTGCAGTAGGTGGTCTATATGTGTGGAATGTTTTATAGCCCTGCACAACTGGAGTGCTGCCTGCCATTTTAAGCCATGTCTCAGTCACTACACAGATGTCAATGTGTGTAGGGTGAGAAGGGATTGTAGGGATTGAATTTTTTTGTTTAGGCACCTAGCACTAATCAGTAACACCTTCATGTTTTTCTTTGCTTCTTTCATTATGTTAGTAGGTTTATCAGGTTGGCATTGATTAAAAATTCACTATAGGTTTAGACAATGTCTTTGCTAATAATCAAAACCCTATAGGGAGAGATACAGGCCATCTCAAGCAAACAGCGTGATTTGTCAGTCACATCACACAGGCTGACAAATATAGGACATCCTTTGAATGACCAGACAAATACAATCTAGGCAATAAATCTGGATCAATTATATTAATGAAAACTAAAGGAAATAAAAATCACCGGAACCAAAGCGGTCGCACAAAATTTTAATAAACACTAGTATTACACTTTCGCAAACAGCTTCTTTAGGCATATAACAACAATTAAAATGAGGTACTTTATATAAAAGTATAAAAATCACATGATCAAACTAATTAAGAATCAATTATATATTAAAGTATTAGAGCTCAGTTAACATTATTATGTAATTCTGTTAAAATAGACTTTATACTAATAGTTCCATTCAAACCTGGAATACATGAACTTTAAACCTTATAACCCATTTAACCTCCTCAATTTCAGTTAAATTAACTAAGTCCCCCTCTAATCTGTTCATATACAACCTGCAAGATCATAAATTTAAAGAGATGCGTTATATTTGTCTCACTGATATGTTTATAAAGTGCATTAGTGTGTACATTCCTGTTAATCGCCAACAAATGATCCCCTATATATTCTTTCAGCTTACCATTAGTTTTACCAATATAATATCCCTCACATTTTTTTCATATTTAACCATATAAATGAGATTTTTAGCATCACAATTCCTGGAAGCTCGCAATGTAATGTACTTCTCAGTGTAGCTATGACTACAGTGGACACATTTGTTGCATCCAAAAGTACCCTGTCTGGTTCTTTTCATTGTGGCATTAGGTCTAGGTTGTTCTTTATAACATAATTTGTTCTTTAATTATTACATCTTTAATAACCAAATGCTGGTTCACTTTCTAGCACGTTCTTCAGTTCCAGTATTTGGCTAACAAGAGGCCAGTATGTTTTAATAATGGTTTTAACTATCTGTGTATTCCTGTTATGGGTAAGTATGCACATTTGCCTGTTATTGCTATTTACTGAAGTAGTAACTGTAGTATGCAGTTCAGAAAAAATTGGAAAAAAATCCTTTGAATAGCACTAACAACTAAGCCAATTATTGAAGTCAGTTATTTTTGCTAATATTGCAGCATCATCCCTGGAGAAAGTAGAATGCTGCTCAAAATAACGCTCATACCTATCTTGGAAACATAGTTTGAGAGCTCCATCATGTCTGTCTTTATATAGTTCAAGGAAGTACACCTCAAGTCATAGACATCAGCATGAAGTATGACAGAGTTATACTGATACTTGTTCAAAGGCCTGATATGACAGATCCTGACACCAGACAAGCAACTAATTGTCACTCTTTCCTTGCTCTAACCAGTAAGAGGTACATCTGTATGTTTTACAATGGAGTCTGCCTTATGGGCTTAGCATCCATGACTTTGGGATGCTTTGTGCTATGTGAGGAGGTGGGCTTAACTTGCTGAGTATGTTTTATGTCTTTGATGTTTTTTGGAGGTCTTTGAGGTTTACGTAAGTTGATCTTTAGTACATTATCATATGATGGATTATTTGTATAGTGATGGCCTTGGAGATGTGTGATTTGTGGTGTACTGATGACGATTTTGGTGTCTGAGTTTGCTGTGTGTGAGATGTTTGCCTCCTAGGACATTATGTATGTACATCTCACTCAGTGGGTTATGCTCTTTGAGTAAGAGATGATCATCAGACAACATGACATAATTCTTACACTGTCTCAAGATACCCATCTCTGTCAGGCTGACTAGAGAAGTTGTGGAGAAGTGCTGGTCCATGACTCCAAGAATGATTCTGGGGCAGGGGTTTTGGGTAATGTTTGGGTGAACTTGCTACTGAATATTTAAAGTTCAGTACAAAACAATAAGTCTGGAAACCTCCTTTTGCCACCAGCAAGTTAAATGAATTATAGTAAAAAAACATTAACACTAAAGTCAGTGCAAACAGTATCAATACACTCTGTTAAGCAATTCTATCAAAAGTCCTTTAGCCTGGTGAGTAGTTTAAGGAGATAGATTACAGCAAACAGAAGCTTTGGAATTCTTAAACCCTTAGCTCTGAGCCAACTGGCCTGAAACTGCCGTAACGAAATACTAGCCCTGAATTAGCCTGACATGAATGAAATTATGGTTTAATACAAACATTTGGACTATATAAATAGCAAAATGCAGTGCAACTATGTACTAGAATTAATAATATAGACTTAAAGATCCTGGCTTAAGCAGGTATAGCCTGTTAAAATTAATTAAAAAAACAGATAAAGAAATGAAAAAACTTAAATGTCTTTAATTTTGCATGCAATTGAACTACGACAATGCAAAAGTAATTTAAAAGATAACAGCAAACAGCAGCTTTGGAATTCGTAGACCATTAGCTCTGAGCTAACTTGCCTGGAAAGTACAGTTGTGTAAGTAAACCTGCCATAACAGTAGATGTTCAAATGATCACTGCTGTAGTAGCCTTAGCTTTGTGGGCTATAGCCTGCAAAGGATATAACAGCCAGTCAGCTTACCAAGCTTGTGGGTGCCTTCCACATGCCCAAACTGTCAGGCATTTCATGCTGAGCTGACAAAGAGACGGGTTTAGGTCCCAAGCTCTTCAGAGCTGTCACTGAAGAATACACTCCTTTGAGGCTGTTTTAAATAATTTAACTTCTAGATTAAAAACCTTAGGTAAAGCAGATACCACTGATAAAATGAATTAAAAAAGACTGATCTTAGAAATGAAAAAAATATCTTTCTTTCTGTATCTAATGGAACTATTACAATGCAGCAGTAATTTAAAAGATCACACTTATGCTCCCCGCATAAGGTTTAGGCCATAAAGATGATATATGGACACAAACACTCAGAACCTCTTTGCCACCAATCCAAATGCTGTCATTGAACGTCGGTCATAACTCCTTTGTGCCATGCTGTTTACCAAGTTGTCTTTAGATAAGTGTCCCACTGGAGTTTATTCTCTACCTTTTTTCTTTATTGTATTGAACTTGTATTCATATCATCGATGAAGAGGAAATGTCAGTGTGGGAGGCAGATTCCCCATGAAGACCATTATGACCAGTGTCCTTTTTGCTTAGACACTTCCCATGACCATATGCAGTGCTCCATCTATCCTGCATTTGTCCCTAAGACCATTTGAGTCACTTATCTTCCTAATCCATATAGCTTGAGAGCCTAATCCATATAGCTTGAGAGCCAACGACTTAAGCAGTTCGAGCAGGGTGCTGTGGCAGAATCCTCCCATCCTGGGGGTAAGCCATCTGCCAGGAAGAAGGATAGAAAGGTTAGGCCTGATCTGGTTTCTTTCCAGCCCTCCCTGGACATCTCTATAGAGGCTAGCAAAAGCCCTGAAGACCATCTGGTGCTTGCCTTGGATTCCTTGGACTCTGGAGAGGAATCCCCTAGCTTACTCCTCTCATATTCCTTCCCCTCTAGATTGTGGTTCCGAAGAGGATTCCTTAAGCCCAGATGCCCCCTTGGAAGAATTATCCTTTGGGGATACTATTGCTCGTATGATGGAGTACTTCAAATGGGACTGCTCCCAGGTCTCTGATGTTCAAAAAAATATTATGAACTTTTACAAATGTGCTATTCCTCCTGTTGTGGTAGCCCTTTTGAACACCTTTTCTGCCTCCACTTTGGCTCCTGATTCTTAACCTCTTGCTCCTAAGAAACCTGTCAGGTTCTACAAGGTAAAACAAAAAAATTGCAAGTATCCTTAGGTCTTCAGCCCAATAAGAAGTCTTAATGGAACTCTTCTTTAACGCAGGTTTATTAAATAAAAAGTAAACAGCGTTTTCACCGCTTTCCCAAAGCAGCTTCCTCAGAAGTAATAAACATTTAATGAGACACACACCTTAAATACTGGCAGGAAATGACATGACAGCTTGACATCATAATTTTAAAAGACTAGTAACCATACTTTGAAGTGTTTAATAAACTACTTTTTAACTTGCAATTTAATAAATTGAAATAAATATATTTCATCCACTAAACACTAGAAGTGTAAAATTAAAATGGTTAGTCTAAAAAATACTTTTCAGAAAAAGTAAACATACTAAGACCTTTTCATTGCTTAAAATAAAAATACTAAAATGTAAACCATATTTGTCTATCTAAAATAACTTCTTAATTTTAAAACAGCTAAAATATTGCTGTTTTCATTCAGTCCTGGGAACCTGAATGCATCCAAATTAAGTTGCCATTCAAGTTCCCGGACTTCTAACATGAGTGAAATAGGACCTCCACGAATGGTGTACGGTACTTGATCTATACACATGAAAGAGAAACTGTGTCCTGGATAAGCTAAAATATGCTTAGCTAATGCATTATTCTCCGATTCTTTTCTGATGGCATAGTCATGCTCGTAAAAACGGTCACGAGCCCTATGATCAGTTTTCCCTATGTAGAAACAAGGACAACAATTACACAGGGCAATGTAAATCGCTGATTTTGATTCACAGTTGAATTTCTGGTAAATTCGATATTTCCTATTTGTTATGGTAAAAGAATTACCAGCTTTTACTACTCTGCACCAATTGCAGAAACCACAGGGATACATGCCTTGCCTACTAGGTTGTATATATGCTAAACTCCTCTGTAGTAGCTCTTTCAAGTTGTTGCCTCTCTTATATACTACTTGAGGTCTGTGTCCAAGTCTTTCTACTAGAAAATTGTTATTACGAGCATGACTATGCCATCAGAAAAGAATTGGAGAATAATGCATTAGCTAAGCTGGATGCATTCAGGTTCCCAGGACTGAATGAAAACAGCAATATTTTAGCTGTTTTAAAATTAAGAAGTTATTTTAGATAGACAAATATGGTTTACATTTTAGTATTTTTATTTTAAGCAATGAAAAGGTCTTAGTATGTTTACTTTTTCTGAAAAGTATTTTTTAGACTAACCATTTTAATTTTACACTTCTAGTGTTTAGTGGATGAAATATATTTATTTCAATTTATTAAATTGCATGTTAAAAAGTAGTTTATTAAACACTTCAAAGTATGGTTACTAGTCTTTTAAAATTATGATGTCAAGCTGTCATGTCATTTCCTGCCAGTATTTAAGGTGTGTGTCTCATTAAATGTTTATTACTTCTGAGGAAGCTGCTTTGGGAAAGCGGTGAAAACGCTGTTTACTTTTCATTTAATAAACCTGCGTTAAAGAAGAGTTCCATTAAGACTTCTTATTGGGCTGAAGACCTAAGGATACTTGCAATTTTTTTGTTTTACCAAGTTTTTCTTTATTTGTACCAGGTTCTACAAGGTGCCTGAGGACTCACAATTTTTGTATAAGTGCCCTTCTGCTGCTCCTTCAGTGGTTTCAGTTTCCTCTGAAAAGCCTTCTCAGCTCTTTCCATCTACTAAGCTCCTTCCATCAGATAAGGATAGTTGGGCTATGGAGAGGTTGGGTAAAAAAGTATATAATGCTGCCACCCACCATCCTGTCTTTTAGGGCTGTTAATTACCAAACCACAAGACCAGCATGTTTGGGCCTTTCTTTCTCAGATTGCTTCAGTGGTCTCTGACCTCCCTGATTCTGATAGGAAGACTTCAGCTCATTCCCTCCTTGGATCCACTTCCAAGGTTGTACATTACTCCATGAAATGCAGATATGCTACTGATGCCTCTTCCAGGGCTGTTGCTTTTGGCTCTTTGATGAGCCATTATTCTTGGCCATGTCTGCAGGCTTTACCTGTTGATATTAAATCCTAGCTTCTGGTTGGCCTTCTGGATAATAACAATCTTATTGGGACAGCTGCTGCTGACCTGTTTAAGTCCCTTCAGGGTAAAGATAAGGCCTAGCAGGAACTCAAACGTATTTTTGTATCTACTCTCCCCAAATTCAAGAGGAATTACCCTTCTAAGTCTGCCATTGTCTGCAGACAGACAAGCCCACCTCCCAAGAGTAAGAAGGGATCTAGGCAAATTCCACCATTCAGACCCTTTCCTCTGAATAGCACTCCTTTCAAGACAAGCTTGTCTCCATTTGACATTTGGCCTCCTGTCACACTTGGCCAGGTCCCCCGTCTCTCCACTTTTTTCTGTCCCTTCCAAATTGGTATCAGATCACCTCAGACTCCTGAGTGCTGTCTGTCATTCGTCAAAGGTACTTCATGGTTTGGAAATCCCTTCACCCCTTCTTTGGCATCCCACAGTCTCCTCAGGAGCAGCTTTTCCATTTCCAGAGGCTTTGCAATCCATTTTGGTTCAGGGCACCATTCAGCCTGTACCACCCCCACAGTTGGGGATGGGGCTTTACTGCAGAATGTTTTTGATTCCTCGAAAGAGGTACCTGGAGATCCATTTTGCATCTTTGCCTGCTCAACACCTTTCTCAAGGTCCTTTCTTTCTGAATGCTGTCTCTTTAAACATTGTTTCTTATTTTCCTTTCCCAGGTCTTCTTGGTTTCTTTGGTCCTCATGAATGCCTACCTTCCCTTCCCCATTCGCCCTCTGTTCAAAAAACTTTTACATTTCTCTGTTTCTTCCTCTCATTTTCAGTTCTCTGCTTTGCCCTCTGGCCTTTCTGCTGCCCCAAGGTGATTCACCAAATGCCTCATTACTGTTACTGCCTTTTGCAAACTTCAAGTGGTACATATTTTTCCCTCCCTGGATGACCTACTCATTCAGGCTCCCTCTCCCAGCTGTTGCAGGATCACCACTATACCACTTCTCTTTTCCAAAGTCTGGGGTTCACCATAAACCTTAAGAAATCTGTTCTGATACCCTCCCAGGATCATATTTTCCTGGGGTGCCGACTTCAGACCCTTCCCTTGTTGGCTTCTCTTCTTGCTTCAAAGGTCTTATTTTTGACAACCTTTTTCCTGTCTCTTCCTCCTCTGTACTTCCTTATGGCCAGGAATTTTCTCCAGGTTCTGGGGTTTATGGCCTCCAGCCTTCCCATGCTTTCTCTTACCAGGCTCCATATGAGAAAGCTACAGGGGTACCTCAAATCAATGTGGCATCAACATTGCCACCCCCAGGAGTCCCCTGTTCCTCTTGTTCTTTGTCTCATACTCAAGTTTCAGTGGTGGACTCAACAACTGTCTCTCTCAATCCAGGGCTTCCCTTCCAAACTTCAATTCCATCTCAGAAACTATACACAAATGCCTCAAACATGTTGTTGGGGGGGGGCTTGCAGCCCTCTAAAGGTCCCAGGTCTATGGCATCCTCATCAGAGGTCAGTTCCTCATCAGAGAACAGCTCATATCAGCATAAAAGAGATGAGGGTTCTGGCTCTGCAAGCTTTTCAAGCCCTTTTCCACCCTGCCCCCCCCCCCCAAAATCTTCATGGACAATACCACTGTGATGAGGTACATTAACAAACTGGGAGACACAGTGTCCTATTGTCTTTGTAAGTTAGTGTTTCAGGCATGGGATCTACCTACCCAGACTCTTCAGGTATTCTGCATTCTTTCAGAGCATAATCTAGTGTCAGACTCATTCAGCAGGTCCAGCACACAAGATGGATGCTTCACAGAGATGTGTTTCTGGACATAGCCCATTGGTGAGGTATTCCTCAGGTAGATCATTTTGCCTCCCATCTGAGCAGACAACTTCTTTTTTGCTGTTTCAGAGTACCAAGTCTTCTGGCATTGAGAGTGGATGCCTTGTCTTTTCCTTGGTCGGGAATGTTTCTATATGCCCCCCCCCCCACTTCCTCTGGTGCTCAAGTTCTGCACAAAATCAGACAGGGCTCTCACAAAATCACCCTTATGGCCCAGAAAGCATTGGTTCCCCCATCTTTATCACTTGGCAAGGGGCAATCACCACAAGCTACTTCACTGGGTGGATCTTCTCATCCTTTCTCATAGAGTTTTGATTCCTTTTAGGCACCTCTTTCCAGAGGACATGCTCTGAGTTCTGCAGGAGGCAAGGAAACCCACTTCCTGAAACTCGTACATGTCCAAATGGAAGACATTTTCTGCCTTGTGCCTCTCTCGTCATCAGGATCTGCTATTGGTGGCGTTTCATATGGTTCTCTCTTATTTGTGTGATCTCCTCCATGCTGGGTTGGCATATTCTTCAGTTAAAGCTCACCTTTCAGCTGTTTCTGTTTGTCTGCCCTTAACTCCTCCTTTGGCCTCTCATTTTGAGGTAAAGCAATTTCTCAAAGGTGTCATATCAGGCCTCCAAGAAAGCCTGTCCCACCTTCTTGGGACCTCATTTTTGTACTTGAAAATTTGACTCAGACTCCTTTTGAACCTGCTAGTTCAGCTTCCTTGCAACATTGTACTTGGAGAAGACTGTTTTTCTTTTAACTCTCACTTCAGCCAAGAGAGTGCCTGAACTTCAGGCTGTCATAGTCATTCCTCCTTTTTTTAGTTTTTCACAGAGACAGAGTGTCTGTTTGGACTAATCCTTCTTTTGTGCCCAAGGTGCTTAATGGGTTGTCCCTAAATCAGGCTATTCACCTTCTTCCTGTTATTCTTCTCCACAGTCTTCTAGTGAGATGGCTTTCGCACCTTAGATCTGCATAGACAGCTCTGGTATTATTTGGATAAAATGAAGGCATTTTGTAAGTCTGACCAGCTTTTTGTTTCTTTTCATGCCAGGAGTTTGGGCTTGGCCGTGTCCAAGCAAACCATCTCATTCTGCATTTCTAAGACCATTTCTGTTATTCCTTTCATGGCAAATATATATTCTTCCTCTGTAAAGGCGCATCCTACTAGGTGGTTGCCTCCTCTGGTGCCTTTTCAAGGGTTTGAACACCAGTTCCATTCTTGAGGTGGCTGCTTGATCCTCTGTTCATACTTTTCCCAAACATTATACATTTGATGATATTTCCAGGGCTAGGACAGGTTTTGAGAGGGCTATTTTGCATGGGTTTGTTGAGGTCTCTTCTGTACGTTTCTTCTTCTTGTATGTCCTCTTATGTAAAGAATACTGCAGTGGTGATGTGGAATAAACATAATACAGTAAATGTCCTTCTCTACACTGTTGCAGTATTCAGTTCTTCCTTACTTCCCCCTCTTTGCTAGCTCTTGTCCCTGCGCTTTTGTTGCCCTACTGGCCAAGGGGCCCTTTCTTCCTCTTTCCCTCTGTCCTTTTTCCTTCTGGGTGGACTTGTTCTCCTTTGCTCCTGAGGGCATTCTTTTCCTCTTGTAGCAATTCAGTTCTAAGTGTTTGCACCTGTATGTCGCCTTTTTGCCCTGTGCCTTACACAGGCAGTACATGTGTGACATACAACACCTATAAAACCCAAAGACTTTCTTTGGTATACTGACCGGATGTTGGGCTATTCTTAGTGGAAATCCATTATGTAAGGAATGCTGCAACAGTGAAGAGCAGGCCATCTACTGTTATGGTAAGATTTTACACACCTGTGCTTTCCAATGGTAACACATTTTAGCTTTTAGGAACATAAATACTAAGTATTTTATCACCTGCTTCTTTTAGAATTCTCATTATAGTAGGCAGTTGCCTCCCCAATGTTCATAAGAGTTTGTGTGACTTGTGCTCATCAGATGTGATGCCAGATGAGCACAGGAATTCCCATAAGTTTGAATCAGTCTCTACAGGATTGACCAAGAAACCTTTTTCATGGATTTACAGTGGTAAGTAGTTCTGTCCATTATGTTTATTTGTCTTTCTAAGTAATGGTATGTTGAGGAAGATTTGCTAAGTTCTTGCTGATGTAATACAGTCTGATGACAGTATCTTTCATATATCATGGGAATAACAGTATATTAATTCAATAGAATGTGCATCAAGGTATTAGGCAAAATCTGATTCTAAAACTAGTTGCTACTCATTTCTTAAACTACTAAACATGTGCGCTTTAGGTTTTGCTTTGGTCCAGGGCTACCTTGATAAATTAGTTGCTGGGTACTACTTCTTGTGTATGTTTTATATTATTTTCACAGCCAGGGATTTTATTCCATCTGTCCACTTTGGCTTCCATCGAAATGTTCTAATTTTACTTTCTTACCATTTAGTACTATTTGACATTGTGGTAATTGGGTGAAGTTTGTTTCCTGAGATCCTGGGTGAAGCAAGTATGACAATGTTGCTGACTTATGTTGTACTGAATTTGCTACATTTATCTTATGCTGTCAATGTAAATGAACAGTAATAATGGCCGAAATACTGACTCCCTGGGGAACACTAGACATAGGTTTTTCTTGCCTAGGAATTTAGTTCCATTTGACTCTGTAGTACTCAGCAAGCCACACTTGGCCCCTGTAACTTGAATTAGGCATCCTCACATTGTTCTCATTATGAAATGATAGATTATACGAAGGATATTGCAGATATCTAGAAATAAAGCTGTTGCTTCTTCTGCATTGCATATGTCTTAGGATGAGGTATTATATTTATTTATTTTCTTAAGGTTGCATCCATTCTGTGCCCTTCGCAAAAAACATTTTAGTAACTCAGAGAATTCCTGTCCATTATGCAAGGATCTGATTTTTTTAGGTAATTTCCAGTGCGATTCACTCTAAGGATCATTCACTAGAGTGTATTTCCTAATTCTTTTGGTCATCACTGACTTGGTAGTAATGCCAGCCAATTGGTCTGACTGACACCTGGTCTGGTTCAGTATAGGTCTTCTATATTAAGGCTACCTGATTCTCAGCTAGTTAAGTACAGGAACTTTAAAAAGTGACTAGTGATTTATCTAATACCTGTCGCTCATCTTCTTTTCTGAAACCCAGTGTGAATGGCACCTGAATGATGATTGATAGCTTTTAATAATAAAGTTTGTGAATCTATCAAGTATCTGCCCCATTTCATGTACATTCTTTGTCTACTAGGATGAGTGAGTCCTGGTGTGATAGGAAGCTCTATAGTCTCAGGAAAGACGGGGAATGGAATACCAATACAGATGGACAGGATGCTCCATAGTCTCAGGAAAAAGGGGGAATGGAGTACTAGTACAGACAGATCTGTCTGTTTAAGCAAAAGCTTATACTGGAAGAGCATGTGGTTGCCAGGGAGGTGTCACCCTTACAGAACTAGTGCTGTTGTTCAGGGCTATACCTGCCACATAGTCAACCAACTCTTCTAGTCCGTGTTGTGTTGTGACTGTTTAGTCCACCATGCCCGATCAGCTGAAGATTTGTTTGTATGTTTGTTTCCTAATCAAGTCGGCAAACTGGTCCAAGGACTTTTTTTTTTATCTTGACCCTGGTCATTTGGCAGAGGCACAGTACAATAACACAAAACAATAATTGATCTAACATTTAGAAGAACAAGATGGATACAAAATGAATGTGTCAATATTAAACATACAATGTAGTAAGTCAGACATTTGTTGAACATTTACAGATGCAAAAAAAAAAACATGTGCAATGGTTATTATTTTTTTTCCTTAGTTTTTGTTTTTTTCTCCTATTGCTTACCATCAGCTTGCTCCCTGGTTCTCTCCTCACTCACTGACTCTTCGGACCCACTGTAGCCTCCCCCAGCCTCCACTCAATCCATGTCCAGGGCCAGTGAGGAAATGAAAGACCCTGGGGCAACATCATACTGCTACTGGTAGTGTTTCTGTGTTTTAACTTCCTTACCTCACAAGCACACTCACCGTGTCCAAGAATGAGTGTGCAGTACAGTATGCTGGCTGATCAATCCTCGTCCACAGTGACACAACCAAATGCCCCTGCCTCCCCCTTGTCCTAAACCCATCTGTGTGTCTCCATCCTTTGCTGGAGATCAGCCATGAGGAGCACGAGTACAAGTCCCCCCCCCCCCCCCATTTCAGTGTGAGAACACTCAATTTTCCCCCTGCTAGCTCCTGACACACCTGACATGATAGTCAGGCCTCGATTGTCGTCTGGGACTTAGGGCTTTATCCCTTCGTGCCATCTCATTGGCTGTGTGCAACAATTAACAGCATACAGCACTCATATATAGTTGAGAAAGTATGAAGAAAAATATGTAATACAATAAACTAAAGCAGTGGCATTATAACAATGCATAATGTAATTAAGTCGGTGTGCTTTCAGTCATATCCGACAGGAAATGTGATGTGCAGACAAATGACATTACAAATCACACAGTGAAATAAGCAAAGAAATTAAGTTATGTGGGAAAGAATCAATTAAATAGCATTGAAAATATGGTAGTAGAAGGCAGTATGAAGTTTATTAGGTAAAGAAAGTAACAAATCATGATTTGTATTGGTGTGAAGTATTTGATAATGTTAGGAATGTAAGAATTTAAAAATTAGTTGAGTGATCTATGTGAACCACAGGGAAAAAATACATCCCAAGCAAGCCTTACAACCAAGTTGTAAAGAGGAAAATGTACATGTCAAGCATGTACTTGTATGAGGGGGCAAGCCATTGTTGATAAGGCCTGTTAGAAGACTGCGGGGAATGTGAAAAGATCTATGGGATGTAGTATACAAAGAACAGTGTGCAGGGTAATGTAGGCTTACAGACACTGCTTTTATTCTCCATTAGGGAAACACATTTATATTCCATTTTAGATGCATCTGGAGTTTTTTTTCTAAATAAGGCAAGCATGCTTATTTTTTATAAGATATGCTAGCATGCAATTCCACATGGTAGATGCTATCTTAGAAACTGTTCTCCCTTGGCAATGGCAGGTGTGAAAAGGGCTTTTATTAGACGAGTGCTGTCTTTATTATATAATGAGCCTGCGTGATTCTTTTTGGAATAAAGCTGACCTCATTGAGCAGGAAGCACTTCATAGTGTGAGCATAAAGCTTATCACTAAGTTTAGGAGCCTCTATTTTTTTATGTGACAGTTTTAGGTTGTTGATTACTATTAGCTTATGAAATTGATCTCTCCCTTATGTCCCATAACATGCAAGATAATCCAGGAAGAAGTGGACATATTCAGGAGAAGAAATAGCCCCAGTATCTGAGAGCAAATGTAGGACGCACAAGCGCTACAGTACATCAGAAATGAAAGAATGGGAGATATAAAATACAACATACAAATCGATGCAATTAGAATGCTGATTTTTCCCAGTTAAAGTGTATGCACTAGAGTCTAAACTGCTAAACTTTCAGAAGGACATTAAAGAATGGATAGAAAAAAGCAGAGGGAAAAAGGCCTCAAAAACCAAGCTAAGACCTATTAGAAAAAAGGTGTCTGGGAACTCTGACATCAGCCCATTCAGGCTTTAGCATAACTCACTTGAGTGAATAGAGAGTAAGGAGAAAATGAAAAGGTAAGAGGAGAGAGGCAAATAGGATGGTGAGGAAAAATATAAAAGAGTGAATGAGGAGGCATTAAAGAGATTGAGCAACACAACAGCTGGACAAGGGAAAGAAAGAGACATACGGGTGGAAGGCGGATCAGAACTTTCACAGGGAAGAAACAAGTAGAAAAAAGGACGGAAGGTGGGGTAAGAGCAGGAGTTAATGAAGGAAGGGTCAGGATGACTGACAGTTTCCCTAAATAAAATAGTTTAAAAATTTGGCTTAACACAAAATGAATGGTAAACATAAACCAGACTGAGAGAAAAAGTTGATGTAGAAGAGGGTGGAAGCAGAAACAAAGGTAAAGAACAGAAATGAGAGTAGAGAAAGGAAAGGAGAAACATGGGGAAAGGTAAAGGCAGAATGATTTTTGAAGACCTGGGATGGAAAATGGAAGAAATCACGAAGAAAGAAATAAGGAAAGGGTAGAAGAAGAAGAAAGACTCTGGAATAGATTGCCCATACATGTCAAGCAGAGTGCCTCTTTGGCCCTCTTCAAAAGGAACCTTGACGATTGGATGGGAGAAAGGAAATTCACCCTGGGGATCACATCAGTCGCCCTGCTAGACAGGGGTCCAGGGAAGTAAATAGTGTGGGAAGAAATAGCCAGGGAATTGTTATGGCTAGGCTTGTATAGGCCCTAGGACTGATAGCCTAGTACCAACCTATGAACCTATAAGAATGATGGCATACTGGACACAGAAGATTCAGGCATGAAACATGTTCTGGAAGTATAGCTCCAGGAGGGACCAAACTCCCTGGAATTTTGCATATAATAAAGAGTGAGGTTAGCAGGAAATAGAAATGTGGGTGATAAAACTAAATGACAACGGAGGTAGAGTTTAATAACCAGAAACTGGAAAACAAGGGTCAGGTGCCAGAAGGAAAAGCTTGACAGGAGATTTCTAGACACTGTAAGGAGACATATAAAGCAGACAAAAATGAGAGGGCTGAGAGGGGAAAAACAGAAAAAAATGTCAGTAATTCATGAGTTTTGTACCAATCAAAAGGGAATGATGGTGAAATTAAAGAAAATAGTAATGAGAAGCAGTGAACTACTAGTGTAAAATAAAAGTGTGTAATTGTGATTTTTTTTTAATAAACAAATACACAACAAAAGAGCAAGATAGCTTCAGTAAGTCTTGTAACATGCAGGTTGGATTTTGGGTAGCTTTCATCCTTCTAAGTTGGGAACTGCTGATTGAGAGCCCAGTGTTTGTTATTCTTAAAGTCTATTAGTTCTGGTTTAAGCACTTGGGCTTCAGGCCAGTTATTTTACATTAAGAAGGTTCGTGGTCTGCACTCTTATGGGAGAAGAGGCTGGACTCTGCCCTTCTGAGCTGGGAATTTCTGGTTAAAGGTTTATAGTGCCTGAATATTTGAACTGTATCTTACTGAAATTGGTACACCTTGTTTGCTGTAGCATAGACTAGATCCAGGCCTGCTGAATCTAGCTTTGTTTATATGCTTGTTGTTTGTTTGCTTGTTATTTCCCTGGAACGCTAATTCCACCTAATCTGGCTTCTCAGCGCTTCTGTGGATCACTAGTGATATCTTGCATTGCTTACTGTACTTATTTCCTTGTTTCACTTGAAAGAAAGTTACTGTTTGTCGTTTTTGCATTTAAGTTACCTGTAACACATTGCACTTAAGTTACCTGGCACTTGCTCACTAAAGCAATTATATAAGTCAGCACTAAAAATTAAAAGCACTACACCCTCACTCCCCACTGGCCCTGGTTTTCAATTATTAAGGAATTCCCAATATTATTCTAGCATGTCCAAAGGTCAGTTGTCAATCTCCTCTCCGGTCCAGCTGGTGAATCTGGGAATCTTGAGGCAATGTTACAACTGCCTCATGTACACAGACAACCCTCTCCTCCTCCCAAAAATTCCAACACATGTGAGAGATGCAACCATATAGCCAAACTGGAGGCTAAGCTCTCTCAACTCAGTACTGGCATAACCAGTCAGGAGGAGAAGGAAACCACATTCACTACAATTCCAGTCTCACATAGACCTACCACGACAGCAAACCAAAGACATAATCACACAAAAACATACTCGGAGGCTCTAAATAAAGATCTGCCGAAGCAGCAGAGACCTCCAAAGCAGACACCCAAGCAAATGCTACCCCAAAACAAAACACGTGCAACACATATCTCACAAAGCCAGTGTGCCAAACAGTCACAGCCCTTAAGACTAAACAACACACCTGATACACTTGTAATAGGTGACTCTATCGTCAGGCACACTGACGTCCCGCTCACCAGGCTGAACAAGGAGAGGGTCATGGTGAGCAGCCTGTCGGGCGCTAGGATCCGCCACATAACACAATCACTCAGGTCATTCCAAGACAAGTACAAATATGACTCAGTCATTGTCCATGCTGGTGTGAATGACCTGAGACGTACCTCCCTGGACTACATGAAAAGAGACATAAAGGAGCTCTCTGAGCATGTAGCCCAGGCCGGTATGACCATGACCTTGAGTAGCATCTTACCCTCACCAAGAATGATGCCACAATATGAAGACAAGATGATCAATTTCAACAATTGGCTTAAGTACTGGTGTCATTCAAAGGGGATCCAATGCCTGTCAGCTTGGGATGATATGCTCGACAAGCCACGATGCTTCGCTAGGACGGCTTGCCCTGTCACCCCTGGGCTTTAGGATATTGGCAAAGGCTCTTGCTACCCCCATAGTGCCTTTTTTAGGCAAGGCTCAAAAGACAAACCCACCTCCATAGGTATCACAAGGGATAAGAAACTAAGAGTAATGCTACTCAACGCCAGAAGTCTAAACCTCAAGATGCACTTTTCGAAACTCTTCTTAGCATGGAGAACATCGATATCTGTGCAGTAACAGAAACCTGGTTCAGGGCTCCCGAGAGCACCCCAGCACTACCAGGTTATACCTCATACCATGCTTTTCGGACCCAAAACTTGGACCGAACCACAAAAGGAGGGGGAGTATCGATATTCATCAAAGATACCCACACCTCCAGGTTGGTGGCAAAGCACAAAGCATCAGAGACTATCCATGTGCAACTAACAGTGGGTAAAACTGCCTTCCAGTTTATAGCCTGCTACAGATCACCCTCCCAAACCCAGGAACCCCACTCGGCCTTCCTGAGAACACTGGAAAATATGAAGGTCTCTCCAAACACCATTATATTGGGCGACTTCAACTACCCAAACATAGACTGGGAGCATTACTCTAGCTCCAGCACCCTAGCCCAAAGGTTCCTAGAATTTATAAACTCAAATGCTATGGAACAACTTGTTACCACTCCCACAAGAGGGGAAAACATACTGGACCTGATCATCACCAACATGGGGACTCTATGCTCCAGACAAGAAGTGTATCCCTCACTTGTAAGATCAGACCATAAACTAATCTCACTGGATATTCACATCCCGACCCCACCCCCTGCCCAGAAAACCACAGTGAAAAACTTCTCTAAAGCAAATTTCACACTCCTCAAAACTGAGGTGGAATCCTTCAAAGCCCCCGGGCCTGTGGAAAATACGGCCCAGACCGCAGAATCCTTTATAAACGCATTCTATGAACACCTTCAGGAATGCATGGATCATGCGATCCGAAATAAAACCAAGACCCAATCCTCCAAAGGCAGACGTCCTGTCTGGTGGACCCCAGCCATAAACAAACTATACAATAGAAGGAGGAGCTACTAAATGATAGAGCAAAATGCCAAAAAGGGAAGGCATCACTGATCAGTATTAGCAAAAAACTACGGGCACACATAAAATTGTCTAAGGCCAGCTTCGAGAGAAAAATTGCACAAGACACTAAGGATAATCACAAGGCTTTCTTTAGTTATGTTAGGAACCTGGGTGGTAATTCCCAGATATGCTCAGAATTAGTCCAAAATGACAAAAATACACGAACCCACAGACATTGCCAACATCCTAGCTGACAGGTTCAGCACAAACTTCTCCCCTCCCACCAAAAGGGCAAATATCTATCCCAGCAGAGTGCTGCCCCTGACATCTCAGATGCTCAGGTAAGAGCCGCCCTCTCCAAAGCAAAAAACACAGCATCAATGGGACCAGATGGTGTCCCGGGCTGCGTCCTACATGAACTCCAAGAAGAGCTAAACCCAAACATAAAACTACTGTTCAATCTCAGCCTTACTACAGGATATGTGCCCAAAGAGTGGCGTACAGCAACAGTGGTCCCTCTCCATAAAGGTGGTGCCTCAACGGATCCTGGAAACTATCGCCCCATAAGCCTGACTTGCTTGGTCTGCAAAGCTATGGAAAGGATCATCATGGACCTCATAAATAAAGATATTGGGGACCTACAAACACTGGATCCTACCCAGTTCGGCTTTGTTAAGGGCAGATCCTGCCTCTTAAACCTGGTTGATTTCTTTCAAACAGTCACCAAGGCCATTGACGAGGGGAAGGTGGTCCACACAGCCTACCTGGACCTCACAAAAGCCTTCGATACAATACCCCACTCTGGCATTATAGATAAGCTCACCAGCTTAAATATAAACCCCTATGTCACTAGATGGATTGCAAACTGGCTCAAGGACAGAACCCACATGGTTAGAATTGCTGGAGCCATGTCAGACTCCAAACCAGTTACAAGTGGCGTCCCACAAGGCTCAGTCCTGGGACCTCTCTTGTTCGGTATATATTTCTCGGAGGTACAGGCCAACACGAAGGACTGTGGCTGACCAAGTTCGCAGATGACTGCAAACTGGGCCATAATCGACTCTCCAGCCGACACAAGCATCCTCCTAAAGGGCCTCATAGAAACAGACAACTGGTGCCAGAGCCATGGCCTCAAGCTAAATGCCAAAAAGTGTGTAGTCATCCCTTTGGCAAAACAAAGTGCCCACAAATTACCACATAGGTGGTAATCCATTAAGTACAGAAGAAGTAATTAGGGACCTGGGGACCCAAGTTGATAGCAATCTCTCATTTGACAACCACGTGGCCAAAGTGGTTAGAAAAACATTTTATATAGCCCACCTAATCATGAAGGGATTCACATCTAGATCAGGGAGGTCATCGTGCCTCTTTACTCATCCCTCATCAGGCCCATAATTGAGTACAATGCCCCTTTTGGGATGTACCTTACCAGACACCTGCAGCAACTGGAAAGACCCCAAAAGTACCTCACCAAGAGGATCAAAGGGCTCAAACAGATGCCATATGCTGCCCGGTTAAAGAAACTCCAGCTCTACTCAGTGGCATACCGCCTGTTCAGAGGCGATCTGTGCCTGACGTATAAAGCCATGTCTAACCCGGAATTAATGGACATGCTGCACCTCAGAAAATCCAAATCCCATCGAGCTACTGGCGCTCGAGACTTGAACCTCAGCACTGAAATAAATAGGACATGCTGGAGGGACAGATTCATAACCCAGAGGCTCCCTTCACTCTGGAATAAAATCCCAGTCCAGGTTAGGCAGAGTCCCTCATTGACTCTCTTCAAGAGGAATCTTGATGAGTGGATGGGAGATCGTAGGTTTATCCCGGGTATCACTTCTGTGTCACTGTTAGACAGAGGCACAGTATACTAACCTCGAAAAAGGGCATAGCAAAATAAATTTAAAATGGGTGGCGAAAGCCAAACACATTCTGGCTAGGCTTATAAATGCCCTAGGGCAGATAGCCTAGTATGAACCTATGAACATATGAATGTTCTTGGGCTGATTTTCCAGATTGTGAGATCTTCTCTTAAGGGTGCCTGTACTCAGTAATCCCTCAAACATTTCCCTTATTAAAAACATTTAGTTATATATGCATGCATGTTTTGTTGATTAGGTTAGTCTTAGTGTTATGGCCTGTTTTCAGGAGACACTGGAGATGGCATTCATACTGACTGGGGAAAATTAAACCAGAGCATCAGGGATATTCCCCTTGCAGTTGTACATTTAGCAAGTGTGTGTATTTTTAATAATAACAGAGAAACAGCTAGATATTAGGAACAACATAAAACTTCCCTTTTTGTAATTTAGAATATTTGGTTATGAAGTGTCTCCTGTAAAAAAAAGTGTAACCAGTGTTGAGAAAAGAGCCGCATGACAAAGGATTACTGGCAAGTGTGAAGCAAATGTAAAATAGAGGGACACCTTTGATTTGTGTGTGATTTTTTTTTTTTTTTTTTTTTTTTGCAAGAAGAGAACATAACTGCAAATGAAATACATATGTCTTAAAATTATGAAATAGGCAACATGATGAGAATAATTATGAATAAATCAATCCTAGGAAAAGTATTATAATATTAAAAATATGTAGCATGAAAGTATTGTTGAAAGAGATATGACTGAAAGTTGTAAAGAACATGAACAATTGCCAGAAAATGTGGAAAAAAGATAATACTAGTATGCTTTTTTGAAAGTAAAAATATAGCTACATGTAATGAGGAGTACATGACATAAAAGGAGATGAAGAAGTAACGTCTGGCCCAACAACTGAGGAAGTGACAGATGTGAAGGGTACTGTTGGGACTAGATTACATAAAAGCAAAAAGAAAATGAGACACTGAGGGAAAATTGAAACCAAAAGACATAGGATAACTTTTCTGTTTCAAATTTGATTAGCAGCCATATAAGTGATATAAGCTTGTTGATATCGATAAGTGATGTTATTTGTATACTGGGTATTCAAAATGGTAAGTATTGAGTAGAGAAAGCAGTTTGACATGTTATGGAATCAGCAACTATAATGGGGTTCTGAAACTTAGAGATATTCATGGGTAATTATTCTATTCAGAGACTAATAGCAAAGAATGTAAAAAGGAGTAAAGAAATATTTAAGGAGCTTAATGATATGATAATTTTATTAGTTAAATTGACCAGAATGGTTGATTAGTTTTAAATAACTATATAAAAGGATTATCCATTAACAGAAAAAAAAACAAAGAAAAAAAGACATAAGAATATATGCTGGTTATTGTGGAAATTGAAGGGATGGTGGATAACTGCTAAAAACATGGCTAAAACATGAACTAGTATCACCACTAAGTGCCCTTTTTAATCACATCCTAACTACAGGCTTTGTTCCTGTGGAATGGAGAACAGCTACAATTATTCCCATCCACAAAGGCGGCCTAGCAACAGACCCAGGGAATTACAGACCCATAAGCCTGACCAGCCTAATTTGTAAGGCCATGGAACATATCATTATGGATCTCATAAATAAAGACCTAGGTGACCCCCAAACCCTGGATCCTACCCAGTTTGGCTTCATGAAGGGCATATCCTGCCTGTTAAATCTGGTGGATTTCATTGAAAGTGTGACGAAGGCCATTGATGATGGCATATATGTGCATACAGCATACCTCAACTTAGCAAAGGCTTTCGACACAATCCTGCATTCAAGTGTTACTGATAAACTTAGCAAACTGAATGTAAACCCCTTCATTGTAAGATGGGTTGCCAACTGGCTCACAAACCAGACACAGTATCAAAGTGGGTGACTCCACATCAACCAGCAGACCTTTTACCAGCAGGGTACCATAGGGGTCAGTGCTGGGCCCCCTTTTGTTTGGTATGTACTCGTTCAGGTCAAAACTAAAGGGTTTTGGCTGACCAAGTTTGCAGACAACTGCAAATTAGATGCACTTATTGAATCCCCAAATGATGTCAGTATACTCAAGGATGGTCTCACACAGACCAAAGACTGGTGTATTAGTCACAGTCTCAAACTGAATGCAAAGAAATGCATCATCATTCCATTCGGCACAAACAATGTCCCTTCACACTATAAAATCAATAACAATATCTTAAGTACCCATAAAGTGGTGAGGGACCTGGAATCACAGGTTGACCATGACCTTACCTTCAACCACCGTGTGTCTGCCATTGTAAGGAAAGATTTCCATATAACTCACCTGATTAGTAAAGGCATCGCCTTGAGAGCAAAAGAAGTTATAACCCCCCTATACTCTGCACTTATTTGGCCCATAATTGAGTATAATGCCCCATTCGCTATACACCATACTAAGCACCTACAGTAATTAGAGAGACCTCAGAGGTTTCTAACAAAGAAAATCAAGGGCCTCCAGCATGTACCTTACACAGACCAACTAAAATCCCTCTCACTGTACTCCGTATCGTACAGACTTCTTAGGGGAGACTTGCGACTGGCCTACAGAGGAACCCAAGACCCAAACCTAATGAACTTATTGCATATCCATAAATTAAATGGGTCTAGGGCTACCCATTCCAGGAATGTAAATGTGGCCAGCAAATTACATAGTACATGCTGGAGGGACAGATTTATCTCCCAGCAACTGCCATGTCTTTGGAATAGGCTACCAATTCATGTGAAACAAAGAGCACCTCTGTGACACTGTTCAAGAGGAACCCGGATGAGTGAATGGGGCACTGTAAATTCTTACTGGTGATAGTGCCCACAGCCCTCCTGGACATGGGCAGTCAACACTAAATGCAATCTTGGGTATTGACTAGTACCTCTATGGTATTACATGGGGTTGAAAATGGCTGTGCTTAAAACCACCCCCAGATCGATAGCCTAGTAATTTCCTATGGTCCTATGAATATATGCAGTACATACAGAGTTCTTAATACATCAATTTTAGACTAAGGTTTATACACATTTTAATAATAAAGTATACTGATATGTCTGTGTACCAAAAACGTTATGTATGTGCATAACTATGGAGAGATAGCACAGGTAAATAATACTATACTGTGAGGGAAAGATAATAAAAAAAGAAATAGACTGGTTACTAATTGAGAAAATTTGCTGGAAGTTTTGGGGACAGAGATTGAGGCAGACTAATTATTGTGAAGGAAGGATGGTGTGGAGAAGATAAGAAGAACAGGGAAGAGAGGATAGAGGAGTTAGATAGCGAGGGGGGGTTGCAAGAAGGCACTCATAAGTTATCCAGGGTTGGTGCATAAGCCTAGCTTTGCATTCAGCAAATGGGATTTGAGTCTTTTTTTAAACTGCAGAGTGTTTGTAGTTGTCCATATATCTGTCGGCAATGAGTTCAGACTTTGGCTATGCATGTAGAATAGAGGGATTCTCCAGCGGCATTGTTAGATTTGGTAACTTTTAAGAAGGATTTATTATTTGAGTGTAAAGACTGGCTTCTAGTGTAGGGGAGTAGAAGTTTTTGCAGACCAAGTTTATTTTTCAGATTTTAGAAGTGTATGGGCCAAAGTAATTTGGTTATAAGTTAGGAGCTGAGGTAGTTCTAGCCAGTGAAGTTGTTTGAGTGTAAGGCAATGGTATGTTCTAAAGTTGAAGTCTGTTGCAAACTTTGCAATCTTATTATAGCTAGTATCTAATTTTTCTAGGTCTGATTATTTTTTTTAGGTTTGTCAGAATGGGTGAGGCATATAGAAGTGTGGAGATCAGGTGTATTCTTGCAGTGGTAGCCTTTGAGCTATTGGTTAGGTATTGTCTATTTTTGTAAACTGTACCAAGATCTTTATTTACTTTATTGACTGTATGGGCTATATGTAGGTCGAATTTCATAGTGTTGTCAATAACAACACCCAGAAGTTTAGTCTGGAAAACAGGAGAGATGGTGGTATTGTTTGTAGATGTGATCTTAAACGGAGAGGAGGGACCTACACATCTAGTGGTTTGGAATATCAAGAGTATGGTCTTGTTGGGGTTTATAATAAGTTAAACTTCAGAAAGCCACATTTCAACTGCAGAGAAGGACTGCTGCATTTCTTGTTGTAACTGCTGGAGTAATGATGCAGTGCATATTAATGTAGAATCATCTGCATATTGGAATAGGGAAGCATGCAGGGTAGCAGTGTGTAAATTAGTGAAAAGGAGGGGACCTAGAATGGAACCTTGTGGTACACCTAGAGTAATGGGCAGTAGAGGAGATGTACTTTGTTGCCGTTTTTTGTGAGGGCTAGTATGAACTCAGTGAAATACTTATTAAACTGCATAGCTCTAGAGTCTGAGTTATTAGTGGTTATAGGGGTGGGGATGCTGGTGCTTCCAGGTTGTAGAATTGTATTAATAGTGGACCAAAACTTCTGAGGGTTGTTTTGATGTTTAGTTTTAATGTATTGGCAGTGATTATTCTTGTGCTGTTTGATTTTTTTTTATTTCTAAGTTCTTAATATGCCTGTTTAGTTACTTGTGTTTTGCTTTTTTGCCACAGATTCCAAGCTTTATCTCTCTCTCTTTTAATAGCAATCTGGTTTATTTTGTTAATCATAGGGCATAGTTGGCTTTTATTCTTTTTTTTTAATCAAATTTCTTTTTATTAAATATTTTCACAAAATATGCAGAAGAAGATAAACAAGACATATACATACGGTACAGTTGATGTTACAGAATGCATACCATAAGCAAGTAATAATAGATATTGCACACTTTACTAAGTAACATTCAAATTGGGCAGATCTACAATTTTGTATTACTATGAGAATATGCTTTTATTATGATTTAGTCCAAGAACTTTTATCATATAGCAGTTCTCCTGTACATTATTTTGCAATTGCGAGCAGTACTAGAGATATAACATCAACCTGTAGAGTGATAATTTACTCTACTGTACCCTATATACATATATACAAATATGTCACCTTAATTATTGTGGTTATTAATATCAACTAAGTGATATGTTTACTATCCTTATATAATTAGCATTTAAATTACTGTTTATGATAGAATATCAATTAATGCTTTGCAGTACCTCTGATAGTAGGTTTGGTTCTTCTGACTTTTTTGTATACGGCTTCTTGGCCAATATATGTTTTTTCGCCATGCTTTTATATTCTGACCAGGTTAGTCTTGATCTGTCTATCCAGTTTTTCGCTATGTAAGCTTTCAATAGGGTACATAGTGTTATTGTAATGTGTTTAGAGAAACTATTATTATTGCATTTGAATACATGTAGTATAGCTGTCTCCCATGACAATGTGAATTTTGAATAGCCTGATTTCTCTAAAAGGAATCTTAGTGAGCGCCACAGTTTATAAATGTTTTGCAGCTCCAAAAGATGTGGAGAATATCTGCCTCTTTAATAGGACAAAGGGGGCAATATGGTGACTTGGATGGGTTGAATTTGTTAAGGTGAACAAGTGTATGGTAGGCATTGTTGAAGATCATGATCTGTGTGTATATTAACTTTTTATATGGTGTCAGTTTCATAGTATTTCTAATAGCTAATTCCTTTTAATTGTCTGTTATGGTGTTATCTTTACTTTCCCAAAACTTTGAAAAAAATTTGTATTTTGATATTTAATATTTGCTATTAATTTATATGTATTTGATATAATTTTCTTTTTCCTCAAAAGCAATTTTAGAACCTGTGCTAAGTTAACATATTGCTCAACTACATTGATATATTTGGTTATAGTACTTACTAGGTATAAGATTTGTTTAATTATTGTTTTATATTTACTGCTTGTTTTAAGTAGTTTCATGATATTTTCCATTGAAAGGTTATTTAATTGGTAAAAATCCCATACTGTATAATTTTTTATTAAAGGGTATTTATTTAGGTTTACCATAGTGTTTGCTAGTTTTATATCTGGGTTGTTATGTATTGGTTGCAGAAGAGTAATCATGCCTTTTAAATTTATTGATATCAGTATCTTCTTGAAAATTTCACAGCTGTTTATTAAGATTTGGTGAATTTTTGTTGTCTTAAGAGTTTCTTGTTTTAAGAAGTTAATCGTTTTTGGATTAACTTTATATGTTATAATGTTCTGGTGAAATAATTTAATCCATAATGAGTACCATTCATTGCCTATAGGGTCATGATTTGCAATCTGCATGATGCGACTTGCACTGATAATTTCATAGCACAGTTGAAAATCAAGAAGGCTTAAGCCTCCTTTTTCTTTTGGGGGTATTAGGTTATTATAGCTAATTCTTGTACTTTTTGGGTACCATATGAATTTTGCCAGTTGAACTTTTATCTTGTTGAAGAAGGTAACTGGAATTTTCATGAAAGAGGCATTCAGATGGTATAAAATCTTAGGCAATATGTTCATTTTTACAATTGAAACTTTTGATAATGTAGATAGTTTTGCCCATTTATTAATGTTACTGACTATATTTGACCAAGTTTTAACTATATTATTATTGAACATATCAGATTGTGTGTGGCTAAAATTTATACCTAAATATTTCAAAGTATATTGCACTTTAGCATTAGTCTCCAGAAAGTAAAATTCCTTATGTCCCAGCAGGTTAACTGGATAAATAATTGACTTCTTAGGATTAATTTCATAGTTAGATACTAGGGAAAACTTATCTATGGACAATGGGATTTTATTAAAATCAGTATTAGGATATTGAAAGTAAATATTGAGATAGTCTGCAAAAGCTGTGTATTTTATTTGAATTTTTTGATACTGAAATAAGATGATGGTATGTTCTGTGGGTAATTTGTAGTAGTAATATTTCTATATAGAAATTAAACAGGTTTGGTGAGAGTGGACATCCCTGTCTGGTTCCATTAACTGTTTGTATTGGGTTAAACGTTTTTTTATTGATATAGAGAGTTGTAGTTGCTTTAGTATATAACATTTTAATTATTTTTTATGTATTCTTTTGGAACCCAAATTGATAAAGTACAAAGAAGAGGAATTTTTGATTGACTCTGTCAAAGGCTTTTGTTGCATCTACTGATAATGCATATTTAGGGGATTTGTCCTTGGCACATAAGTGGGTTAGGGCATCGATGTTTAATGTGTAGTCCTTTACTTGTTGCTGACTCATAAAGCATAGCTGTTCAGGTGCAATTATAGCTGGGGCTACTTTCTGTATCCTTTGTGCTAAAATTTTTGAAAATATCTTAATATCCATACTTATCAGAGCTATGGGTCTATAGTTGTTTGGATTTGTGGGATCTGTATTTGGTTTTAGGATAAGTATGGTTTTGGAGTTGTTCAGATAAAGGTCTGATATCCCAACTTTTATTATATAGTTGTATAATTTTAAAAGTACTGGTGTTATTTGTTGCTTAAAATGTTTATAAAATTCTGCTACATACCATCAGAACCAGGAGCTTTCCCAGGGTTTAATTTATCAATAGCCTTAACTACTTCCTCTTCTGTTAATGGGCTTTTGAGATTATTAGAATGAAAGTCATTAATCTGAGGGAATTCTAGTTGGCTTTTATTCTTATTGTTGTTTGGAGATCTAATCTATTCAGATGGTTCAGGAAAGTTTAGTTGAAGTATTCTATAGCTTCCTATAGGGGGAGATGTTTCAGTGGTATGCAGTTGCAGAGTTTAAGGGTGGATATGAAATCTTGTTGTAATTTTTTTTCCTACTTCCGTGATAGCTGGTGAGTTTTTCTGGATTTATTCACTGCCTAATTAAAAAAGTTGGAAGATGATCTTTGAGACTATCTGGAAGATAATCAGCATGTAAAGACAGTAGAGGTCTGTTTAATATCCAATCAAGGATAGATTGCCTATTTAATGTTTTATCAATTCTAGTGGGTTTTTTTATGATTTGGGTGAAGCCATGGAGATTTATGTGATTTGAAGGGTTTTGTGAGTTACAGGTATTTCAGCCTGTGTTGAAGTCCCTCATAATAATGATAAAATACAATGGAAATCCAAGTATGGTCAGAAATGATTTAATAAACAAGAGGCATAAAACACAAAGTAGCACTCTAACGCCTCAGCTTCACATAAGCCTTCAAGGAGTACCTTCATCATACAAAACCCCATCCTTTATACCCCACAGTTGCCAATCAATGTGAATATAACAATTACATATTTAAATCATTTAAAAAACCACTCCATTTTAAAGATATATATCAAATAGTATTTAAATAACACATTTCCAACAGCAGTCTGCATTCAGACCCTGTGGAATCAAAGTCCCATATTTCAAAATAAAAAGTGTTTCTTTATACAACAGCAGATTTCTAACATAATCACTATCTTCTTCTCCCTGCACCTGTTCTAAAATATTAGCTTTTAAATCTACAGAATTACTGTTATGATGCAATTTAAAATGTTGGGCTAAAGGGCTCTCTATTTTACCTAGCCTAATATCTCTTAGATGGTCTGATAATCTCTTCTTAAACATTTGCTTAGTATGCCCTATGTAATATTTATTACAACTACACTTGATTGCATAGATCACCCATTCAATAGTGCAATGATATTCTCCTACCATTTCAAATCTGATATTATTGATTTCAGGAAAGGTTTGTACTATGTGATGACACCCTATACAACTACCACATGGTATAGATGTCCTTCAAGAATGCAACTGCAGTCATAACATGTGGGTTGTCCTGCCTCAGGCAGCCCTCGGTCGGCCGGATTCCAAAGTCTGGGTCCGACGTCGGCTGATGTCGCATTTCTCTCCGACGTCAGAGCGGCTGGAGTATATAAGCATCAGCCGACGCCATTTTCTTCTGTCTTTCTTGCCGTGTGGTGCCCGAAGCAGAAGCGGTTCGCAAGTGCCGGTCGGTCAGCTCCTGTATTCTACGATACCGAAATCATCAAAAAAGCTAAGTACCCCGTTGGGGACCTTTTCTTGCCTCAGCCGATGTCAGAAATTACTGAAAAAGTTAACAATTGTCTTTTTTGTGGTAAACAAATACCTCATAAGGATTTCCATTCTTACTGCCTCCCTTGCCTGGGCCCAGACCACGACGTCTCGTCCTGTGTAGCCTGTGCTCGCTTCAACAAGTGCACTCTCAGGCGCCGGGCGGAGTTCGCTGAAGATTTTTTCGGCGATAAATTTGCTTACACCATGCCGTCGGATCTTCCGACATCGCAAACTCCCAAAAAGCGAAAAGACCGGGACCGACATCCTCGGCCCGCGTCTACCACCGAGTCCATGCCAAAACCTAACGCGAGTGCTCCGGTTCCCTCTGAGACGGTCTCTCCACCGCTCCGAACCGAAGTCGCCGCATTACCGACGACTCCGATTCCAGATATTACTCCGACGCCAGTTATAGACTTTCCTCCGGATACCGAAACCGAGGAAATGCCCGAGACCATTGCTGTAGACAAGGTCACTCCTGCACGTGGAGCTGCCAGGCCTCCTATGGCCATGTCCATTAAGGCCTACACTAGGGCTAAGGCAGCCAGCAAAACTAAGCATATTACTTCTAAATCCTTACCTCAGCCAACTCCGGAGACACAAATTATGTCCATAGCTGCTGATTTAATTTCCATGATTAGAGGTTCACAGGCCTATCCTGAGAGAGCATCCCAGCCTCCACCTGATAAAAGGCCCCGGGTTGAACCCTCTGATCCTACTCCTTCAGTTGAAGACTCTGAGGGCTCTGTCCACTCTGATAGCCAGGAAGAGCTCTTCCAGACCTATGAGGACTCGGATGCAGAAGATTCCATCCCTTCGGCCTCCCCTCCTGAGGATATTTCTTTTGGGGAAGTTCTGCACACCATGAGGGAACATTTCAAGTGGCAGGGTCAGGAATATTCTGATTCTAGGAAACGCCTTAGGACTTTCCTTAAGAAGCCTCAGCACAGGCCCTTAGCTATTCCTCCTGTACTTGATGTTCTGGATGATTTGTATTCTGACTCTAGTGCTACCCCTGATTCTCTTCCTCCTGCTCCAGCCAAGCCAGACAGGTATTACAGGGTCCCAGAAACTCATTCCCATTTATTCTGGGCCCATACTGCTGATTTGGAAACTATTTCACAGGGGCCTAAAGGAGTTTCAGCCTCCACCTCAAAAAATCCTTTGCCCTCCAACAGGGAAGCAAGGTCATTAGAGAGATGGGGTAAAAGGTTTACACATCCACTACCTTATCTATGAGAGCTTTAAATTGCCTTTTTCATATGTTACAATATCAGGATTATCTCTTAGAAGATTTACAAAAAACATTAGCTTCTCCTGATCCTTTAGACAGGAAGACTTTGCAGGAGGCTGTACATAACACTCAGCAAGTAAGCAATCACTTCCTGCAGTGTGGATATGATGCACTGGAAGCTTCATGTAGGGCAGCTATGACAGGGGCAGTGATTCGTAGACATGCTTGGTTAAAAGATCGACCTCTACCAGATCATGTAAAAGCAAAACTTCTGGATGCACCTTTGGAAAAGAACAAGCTTTTTGGTGCAAATGCTAAGGATGTGCTAAAGACCATCGAAGAAAAAGCAAAATCAGTTCAGACTGTGAAAGATTTCCTCCAGGTTCAACCCCCCAGATTCAGTAGGAATTGGCCTTCAAAAAACTGGTCCTTTCCTAATCCAGAAAAGTTTCAAAGGGTAAGAACAAGCGTGGCGAGGAAGAGGCCAATACAGAGGCCCTTACAGGGGCGACAATGGCAGCCAGGAAACCAAAGAAGTGACGCAGGGGTTTCACCTGCCCAACAACCACAAACTCAATGACTTTCCTCTACTACCGCCTACCAGGGAACAACTAAAAGCTCCCTTGGGTGGGAAATTATCTCTGTTTGCAGAAAACTGGCACAGACTGACAAAGGACAAATGGATTTTGGACATTATAGACCGAGGGTACAGGTTTCATTTCCATACCTTACCAAGAAAACAAGGCATGCCAAACCTACCACAGAATCAAAGGGCAGAGGCTATCAAGCAAATCACTCTGCTGACTTGAATGAAAGCAATAGAAAGAGTTCCACAACAAGAACAAGAACAGGGGTTTTACTCAAGACTGTTCCTTGTTCCAAGAAAAGAATCTCAATGGAGACCAATACTGGACTTGTCCGCATTAAACACCTTTCTCATAGTACCAAAGTTCAAAATGCTGACTCTACAGCAACTCCTTCCCATGCTGGGCAAGGAGTCATGGCTGATTACTCTGGACCTCAAGGAGGCATACCTGCATGTCCCTATCAGACACAGCTGCAGAAGATACCTCAGATTTCTTGCAGGGCCAGAGCATTATCAATTCTCAGCATTGCCATTTGGCTTATCTACTGCGCCCAGAGTATTTACAAAATGCCTGGCTTCAGTAATTGCTCATTGCAGGCTCCAGGGCATACAGATTTACCCGTACCTGGACGAATGCCTCATACAAGCGGACGACAAATTGATGTTGACAAAAAATCTGGATTATGTCATACGATTACTTCAAGCTCTGGGATACACAGTCAACTTCCAAAAGTCAAGACTGCAGCCATCCCAGCAAATAATCTTCTTAGGAGCCAAACTAGACACAGCCTCTCAGATGGCTTACCTGACAGAAGACAAGCAAGAGAAGTTAACTTATTATTTCAAAGGCTTAGCAAAACTCACCCAGATGACTGCAAGGAGATTCCTACAGGCCCTGGGTTATATGGCATCCTGCATTCTACTGGTTCCATTAGCAAAACTACACATGAGAAAGCTTCAATGGTACCTAAAAAGCATTTGGTCTCAACACAGCAACAACTTGGAGACAATCATACCACTTATTCCATGCCTACAAAAGGAATTCCTATGGTGGGCCTTGGTGAGCCAGGAAAACACAGGTATGTCATTCAAAAAACCACTGATAACACAGACCATGACTACAGACGCCTCAGACCTTGGATGGGGGGCGCACATGGAAGGCAGGTGTATACAAGGGCAATGGTCTCCAAAGGAAACACATCTGCATATAAACCAAAAGGAAATGCTGGCAGTAATGCATGCCATCGAGGCTTTTCAACAACAACTCCAACAAGGCCATTTAATGATACGGACAGACAACACCACTGTGATGTGGTACATAAACAAGCAGGGGGACACCCACTCTTACCCCCTTTGCAGACTGACAATGCAGCTTTGGGAGAAATCACTGAGCCTAAACATCCAGTTACAATCCCAGTTTGTTCCAGGAAAAGATAATGTGTTGGCGGACAGCCTAAGCAGGAATTTCACAGATCCACACGAGTGGAGGTTACATCCGAAGGCCTTCAGACAACTCACCTCGACATGGGGCAAGCCAGAAGTGGACCTATTTGCCTCTCACCTCAACCATCTTCTACCAAAATTTTGCACAAGGACATACCATCCAAAAGCTTGGAAAATAGATGCCCTCTCATTCAACTGGAACTCCCTGGCAATCTATGCATTCCCACCTCTGCCACTGATGTCCTCAGTATTACTAAAGATCAAAGCAGAGAAGCCCAAGGGAATCATAATAGCTCCGGACTGGCCAAGACAACACTGGTACCCACTACTACGGAGCATATGTCATACCAGGAGGTGGGCCCTCCCTCAGTGGCCTCTACTTTTGACTCAGCACAATTTCGAAACACTGCATCCAAACCTTCAGATACTGCAGCTAACAGCCTGGGAGATCCCATAAATAACTTCAGCTTATCTCTTTCCAAGGAAGTTCAGCGGATACTAACAGAGGCTCGAAGACCATCCACCAGAAAGGTTTACTTAGCAAAGTGGAAAAGATTCAGCTATTGGAATACCAGCAAGGGACATGATGCATCCTTGCTGAACATCCCACTTATCTTGGAATATTTGGCAGATATGTTAAAGAACGGCCTTTCATATTCTTCCATAAAGATACATGCATCTGCTATTTCAGCTAGATACAACACTGATCCTCCTGTTTTCTCTCACCCTTTACTAAGACAATTCCTCAGGGGAATCAAGAACATTAAGCCACCACGAAAGGCCCCAGTGCCAGCCTGGGACCTCAATTTTGTCTTAGAAAAACTGACTCTTCCTCCTTTTGAGCCAGCAGCTTCAGTTGACTTGCAATTTCTCTCATGGAAGACAGCTTTCCTGTTGGCAATTACCTCAGCAAGAAGGGTTTCGGAGCTACAGGCCCTAATGGCAATACCACCCTTTATTATTTTCCACAGAGACAGGGTTTCATTATGGACCAACCCTACTTTTATGCCAAAGGTGGTATCTAGGATTTCTCTAAATAAAGCCATTCATCTGCCTGCTTTCTTCCCCAATCCTGAGAATAAGGGGGAAAGACTTTTGCATACCTTGGACATTCACAGACAACTTCGATATTACCTGGACAGAACCAAGGCCAGTAGGAAATCTGAACAACTTTTTGTAGCTTACGCCCCTGCAGTCCAAGGAAAAGCAATTTCAAAACAGACTATTTCTAAATGGATTGGTCATTGCATCAGATTCTGTTATTCCTTTCATGGAAAGACTGTTCCAGCCAATGTCAGACCGCATTCCACCAGAGCTACAGCCACCTCTACAGCATTTTTAAGAGAGGTGCCTACCAAGGACATTCTAGAAGCTGCTACATGGAGCTCCGTGCATACATTCTCCAAACACTACAATCTCCCTCTATATTCCAGATCCAGAGCAGGCTTTGCTTCGGCAGTCCTGCAGGGTTTGATTGCCACACCATCTCTTTCCTAGAGCATACCTCCTCCCCCAGCTAAGCTATGGTATTCTACCCACATGTTATGACTGCAGTTGCATTCTTGAAGGACATAGTACAGTTTTGTACCTACCATAAATGTAGATGTCCGATAGACATACAACTGCAGTCGGATTTTCCCTCCCTCTATACCCCTCTATGCCTAGGGTCCACTCCTATCCCTGTTTCTCTTAGCTGGGGATATCTGTTATGGTGTATTTGTTTTATTGCTCATTTATTTGTTTGGAATTCTGTTTTTGTCTTCCAATTTGATTACAGCCTTCCTTGGAGGGCACCTGGCATCTGGGGCAAGAAACACTGAAGAAAATGGCGTCGGCTGATGCTTATATACTCCAGCCGCTCTGACGTCGGAGAGAAATGCGACATCACCCGACGTCGGACCCAGACTTTGGAATCCGGCCGACCGAGGGCTGCCTGAGGCAGGACAACCCACATGTTATGACTGCAGTTGCATGTCTATCGGACATCTACATTTATGGTAGGTACAAAACTGTACTTTCCTTTAAATTGAATCTGCTGTAATAACCTATTATTAGGACTCTCAAATTTAGTATGCACTAACATGTCCTTCAAACTTTTTCCTTTCTTATATGAGAAGACAGGACTCTGTTGTACTAATCCTGATAACTCCTGAAATTTATATAAATATTTCCAATAATTCCCAGTAATTTGTTTTACACTATCACTTAGTTTTTTTTGCAGTAATGACCTATAATATTCTATCATCTCTAATTGTGTTCTTCTCTCTCTATATATAGAGGCTCTATGTACTATATTAACAGTGCCTCCATATCTCTCTCGCCCTATTCTGTTAACAATTTTCTCTATCACCTGTACATTATAATTCTATTCTTAAACATATCCACTGTACGCTGCAACTCTATTTCAAAATCATAATTATTGTTGCATATTCTTGAAATTCTCAAAAATTCTCCATATGGTAGAGATTCTAGAGTGTGTCTGGGATGACAACTATTACCTAACATAAACTGATTAACTATTTCAAACTTTCTTTGTAAATTAATATTTATTCCCTTTCCAACTACCCCTTCTAATGTTATGTCCAAAAATGAAATTATATTACCATATTGTAAGCCATCAAACTGTATATGGAATCTATTATATTGCAATTCTGTTATAAAATTTTGAACAAGTTCTATTCCACCTTCACATAGAAAAAACAAATCATCTATAAATTTAAAATAAAACTTAACATATTGTTTATAGAATGAATTTGTATAAATATATTCTGTTTCAAACATGCCCATAAATAAATTAGCAGACAAAGGTGCAAATGAAGAACCCATTGCTGTACCCTGTAGCTGATGGTAAACTTTGTCTTCAAAACAGAAAAAAATATTTTCAAAACTAAATTTTAGAAGTTCCATGACATAATGTGCTAATGGATTATCAGCCAGATATAAGCTAAGAGCTTCCAGTACATATATGTGTTTGATATTTGTATATAGGCTTTTTACATCTATTTTTACCCAGTACATTTCCTTTTTCCAGTTAACATTTTTTTATTTTTTCCAAAAATCAAATGACTCCTTTATATGTGATGGGAGACGTACAACTTCCTTTAATAAACATTTATGTAAAACCATTACTAAATTGTGTAAAAAATATTTTCTTGCAGACACAATTGGTCTCCCAGGTGGATTAACCAGATTTTTATGCACTTTGGGTAAACAGTAAAAATGTGCCATTTCCGTTTTATCACAAGATAGTTTCTTCTCCACATCTTGTTCAGTCCAATACCGTAATCTTAGCCCCTTCTTAATTAAACACATATATTCTGCTTTAGCTTCTTCCACCTTAGATCGCATTACTACTTCATATACTTGGTCTTCTTGTAACAAATCATAGCACATTTCACTATGCATCACTACTATTTTATTTCCCTTATCTGAAGATTTTATAACAAGTCTTTTCTGATTAGAAAACTCTTTTACTGCTAGCCGTTCACTTTTTGTGAAATTATAATCAACAGTTCTTTTATTAAAATCCTTAAACAACATTTCTACTTCAAAATCAACCATAGACTGAATTTTTTTATTCCCTCATGAGTAAATGAACTTGCTTGTCACTTTTAAATCTAAAGTATCTATAGGACAATAAGCATTTACATGACTGATACATGAAACAAAAGATTCATCAGACACATCATTTATTAAAACATCTTCCTCTATACTATCAACTGTCACATAATCTACATTTTCAACCCAACTGCTTTCTGTATGTACATTCTTATGAACATGAAAATAATACCATAAATGCATTTTTCTAATCATCCTAAAAAATTCAATTTTAAAACGATATATTCGTGGCAACACTGTGGGTATAAATTTTAAGCCACATTGTGAAACTGCATTCAGATTGTCATCCAGCATACAACCTGACAAATTCAAAACATTTGTATCATTAGTAACAAAGTCAATACCATTTTGTCCTTTTATTTTTCCATTGTCGTTGATATGTGCTTTCTTTCTGCTGTTCACGGTCATATTCTTGGTATTGTCACTTTCTTGGCTGATATTGTCCGCCACTCTGACGAAAATTCTCTTGCATATATTGAGCATTACTTGACTTAGGCAAAAAAGGATATGCCTGTTCATCTTCAAAATCACTGTGGTGCCTGCTGGTATCACAAAAATTTCATCTCTTCCTTTCCTGTTTCTGGAAGCAAACTCATGACCTCTGTCTCTGATTCGTTGGCCTAAAGAAGGCCGTACCATTTTCATAATCTCTCAGGTCTCTTTTAATCTTATGTATCTTCTGTTCACATAATTTCTTTTCATAGACACCCACTTTATCTTGGATGTCACATACACATATTTTAAAATGGGCTTTATCAATTGAAAGCAACAAGTTATTACAAACTACATTAATGTCTTTTTTCAATGCAGAGTTTTACCTCGTCGCACTCTACTAATATCTTAGTCCATTCAAGCGAACAACGATGAGCAGCTTTTTCCCATCTCTGCCTAAATGCTTTCTCTTCGGTACTAGCCATATCAAATGGCAGAGAGGGAAATTTCATAGCCCATAGCCCCCTTGGTGCTATATCAAGTTCCAAATATGTCTGGAGACACAGTTTATTAAAGTGGGCTGAAGTTTATTTATTTAACAGTTGCTCTAATTTGTAAAACAAAGTTCTTGCTTCAGAAGGAAGTGCAGTGGAATGCTTACCAACCCCAGAAAAGGGATTTGGCACACTCTTGCTTCTGATTTCACTTAGCAGCCCTTCACCACTACTGGCTGGTCTTTCACCTCCGCCTTTGTCTGTCTCTCCATTAATTCTCAAAAAAACATCTATAGTTAGTTGAGAAGAGTCGGACAAATCTTCTCTAAAAATTCTAGGCAAATTCAATGCTGGATCACTGGCCATGCCTGATGTTAAATCCCCAAACAACAAAGATCCAAATTATAAAATACAATGAAAATCCAAGTATGGTCAAAAATGATTTAGTAAACAAGTGGCACAAAACACGAAGTAGCACTCTAGTGCCTCGGCTTCACATAAGCCTTCAAGGAGTACCATCATCAGACAAAACCCCATCCTTTATACACCACAGTTGCCAATCAAACAATTAAACAATTAATATTCTGTGATAGCTGGTGAGTTCTGCTGGATTTATTCACTGCCTAATTAAAAAAGTTGGAAGATGATATTTGAGACTATCTGGACGATAACCAGCATGTAAAGACAGTGGAGGTCTGTTTAATATCCAATCAAGGATGGATTGCCTATTTAATGTTTTATCAATTCTAGTGGGGGCTTTTATGATTTGGTGAAGCCATGGAGATTTATGTGATTTGAAGGGTTTTGTGAGTTACAAGTATTCCAATCTGTGTTGATGTCCCTCATAATAATTGTTTCCTGGGGAAGAGAGTTTGAGGACCAGTACAGGACGTGTTCTGGGGTGGAGATGTTGTTACCTGGAGGTATCTGGGTTCCAATTATGTTTAAGTTTTGTAAAGATTATTTCTGCATTATCTAAGTCGGGAGTAATTCGATGTTGGATATCTAGAATAAGGTTACTTGTAGATAGAATGGCTATTCCCCTCCTTCTTTTTTGCACTTTCTATCTACCCTATACATACTGTAACCTGGAAGTAGAGTTTCATTATTGTTAGTTTCTGATCTTAACCAGATTTCAGTAATCAGAGCTATGTCAGGAGTGTAGTGGGTAAGAGTGGCATGAAGTTGTTGGGTTATGTTAACAATATTTCTAAGGTTCAAATTTAATGATAGGAGGTCAGATCCTTTCTGAGAGAGGTTTAGTAAACTATGGCTGCCATATTGGGATGTTTGTTGGGTGGGTTGGTGTTGGAGCCAGGGTTTGGATGGATATCTCTGCTAAGGGTTAGCTGTGAGGTGATGTGTGATATGGTCTTGATGAGTTTTACTGTGATTGTGTTATGTTTCAGTGAGACATTGGAATTGTTTTATTGTGGTATTGTAGTATAGGTAATCTGATCAATATATGTAATTCTGTAGATTGAAGGTGATATTTTAATTGTTTGTTTGTTTGTGTCTTTCGGCTTTTCCCAGTTAGGAGTCGCCACAGCGGAACTCCGGTCCGCTAATGATTGGCAGTAGAGTTTTACGTGCTGGCTTGCCAGGCCTAACGCACAACCTTTAACGGAGGAATGCCCGTTCACTCATGTTGACACACAGAAGGTGATATTTTAATATTTAAAGGTTTTATCTGTGGTGTATAGGGAAATGGCATATTGTAGTGGGTTGCTGACCCATTGAAACTAATGTGGTATGAGGTAAGGTTTGCTGCTGCTGTTAGGAGTAATATTGCAGTAACATGGATGGGTATCATGTTGATTTATTTCAATGTTCGAAAATGTGATGTTTTTTTTTAAATGTATTGCTGTACTGTAATAGTTGGAAAAGTTATATTAGTTATAAGTATTGCTATCTTGTTATGGGGGAGACTACTACTATGTAAAAGTGATGTAATTTAGTTAGTTGGTTTGGATAATAGGACTTGTGGGTGTGGCTAATTTAAAATAAATTTAGGCAAAGCAGGGGTGTGTGGGAAATGGTGGTAGGGTAGGTGAGTGGAGTGAGCCCGAGCGTAGCAAGGGTGAGCGGCGCAGGTAGAGCCAGTCCGTGGCATACACTAAAAGAAAAATGGTCAGCTGTCCAGGTTTATTTTCACCCATTTAACTTGTTTTCCAATTCAGAAGCACTTTTTTTAAAAAGTAAAGATTATTTCATTTGCTGATGATTTGAGCCTTTTATTAACAAAAATTACAGAGCAATTACTGTTTAGCCAGGGTTTATTAGAGTATACTCAGTTACTATGTCCTTTTTCAGCAGCTGGGTTACATGACTGTGATATTTTCTATGTGCTACTTGTATTTACGGCTAAATATAGGTTTTATTAGATTAAGTAGTGGCCAGAAAAACTTGTTTGAGCTGCCGACCAAGGCAGTGTCCTCACTAGATATACTTTAAGCCTTTTAGAGATTTTTCTAGTTTAGTTAAAATAAAAATCCCTTAACAACTGACCTACACTATATTTTCAGGTGGTTCTCCTTCTTGCCCAAGTATCTGTGAAGTCCTGGATGCTTGTTAAGTGATATGTAAAGTTTGCATTGTAGCACTTACTTTAGATAGATTTATGCTGCATAGACTATACTTTATAAAAAAATGATAGTGATTTTAAACTGCATTGAGTGGAAAACAATACCTGCATCTTTAAGAATTAAACTGTCTGACTCAACATAGCAACAATTAGAAATTGCATAGATCTGAAGGCTGCACCGTTTGCTTCTTTAAAGGCATGTGGCTACAGAATATAGGCAAGAACTGCATAATGTGTGCTGTATACTGGAAATAACCTTTCTCATGGTATCTCTCTAATGTTGTTATTGCTTTCAAAAAATTTATTTCAGTCACCTCTGAATCACTTAAGCTGCAATTAATGTGTTTCACTGGTAAACAAACAATGTGACTAAGTCCACAGAAATTGGATGCCAGTATCTTTTTACTTTCAAAGCAGTTTGTAGTACCTATCTTTTTTAAGAACAAACGGCTCTGTGCAGCTTAAACTCTAACTGTATTACATCCCACAATGCTAACATTTCAGAATCCCAGAAAACAGTAGTGCAACTATAACCACAGTAACTGGATGTCAGAATCTTTTTTACAGTTAAAGCAGTTTAAAAGTCAATATTGTTTTAGAGGGAAAACATCTATGCAGCTTAAACTCTACTACACTCAGTCCCTTAATGCAACTATTGCAAAATGCCAGTAAACCATCAAACAGTGCTGTTTAAATGTTAAAGTTCCCTTGCTCTTTTTTGATAAGTGCTATAAGGATCTTTTACATCCACCTAAGTTACAAGCAGTGATACCTCAGTTTAATGTTACATCCAAAGGATGGCACCTCAAGAGAGCAGCAGCAAATCTACCACCCCCACCCACTCACTTATGCTGCTGCACTGCAGTGTTATTATTGAAAAATGAATCCAGGCATTGTGGTCTGCAGGATCAGCCTAATGGCTCTCATTCCAGCAGCTAGGTGGCCTTTCATTCCTACTTCCCTAATAGAGTTGACAGTCAGGTATTAGGAAGTGGACCAGTCTGTAGATCATGCAAACTGTCCTATCCCCACCTCTGTGGTAGCCTTGCAAACTCTGCTACAGCTACATTGGGAAGCATATGCACACTTCTGAGCACGTGCAGCATCCTGACTAAGCAACACACTGGTTTCTCCATGCTACAGTGACCACACTTGCATTCCTACAGGTGCAGGGAGTGCAAAGTGCCAAGCTGCTTCCCTTCTCCCCTCCCCCCTTCAAGATGTACGAGGCAACTTTGGCTGCTTATTCCCATCCTTCTAGGGACAACCCCTTCAGTGCAAGTGCCACTAATCAAATACAAATCATCTGGGGTGCAGTCAGGTCTTTATTCCTTTGCACCATGGGGCCAGTAGCACCCGCATTTTTCTGATCCTCCAGTTTTAAAGGCTGTGCATGCTACCTGCTGAGGCACTGACCATCAGAAATTGACTACATACAGCTCGACTCATTTTCAACAAGCTCATAGCATCTTTGACCATTTCCAGTTGACCTTCAGGCCCCAGCACAGAGACTTTCCCTTAAATTGTTTAATGACCTCCTAGTGGTACAAATTTGAATGTTTAATTTTCTTCTGGTCCTTCTTGCTTTCTTGATATTGTTCTGCAACATGAAGCATAGAATCCTTTTGAATCACCACTCTTCATACTGTGAACTTTCTTCCACAGTCCTTGACTGGTTTGCATCCTACATCTCAGGGTAGCACAGAGTATGGTCTCATGAATTAATTCTTCCAAGAGTTCGCTTGTGCAGCACAGGGTCTCACACTGTT
>NC_056726.1:4193457-4305957 GCF_019279795.1 Protopterus annectens | reverse complement strand
TAGTGGTTAAGGTCTTCGCCTCCAATGCACAAGGCAGCATAATCCAGTAGTTGCCACAATCAGCTGCAAGCAGTGGTCAGAGAAGGCTCTAAGGTCAACAGAGACCAGGCTGAAGACCTGGAAGTTGACTGGAGAGAAAGTACAGCAGTTCAAGGAATTACTCAGGGCTCTAGCACCCCAAGAAGAGGAGGAAATAGGTGGAGTTGAAGAAGAGTGGCAACGCCTAAAAACAGCATGTGTTAGGACTACAGAAAAGATATGTGGCCGAGTCAGGTATGGAAATAAGGTACATAAGGAAAGCTGGTGGTGGAATGCAGAAGTGCAGGAAGTAATCAAAAGAAAGGAGTGCAGGAAGAAGTGGGAGATTGAAAAGACTGACCAAGCTAGGAAGGACTACTGGTTGGCTAACAAAGAAACTAAGAAAGAAGTTGCAATAGCATAGAATAGGGCATCGGAGGCACTCTATTAGCTTCTGGAAAGTGACTCAGTAAGGGGCACAAAGAAACTATACCAGGTTGCAAGGCAAAGACAGAAAGATAAAGAAGATAGTCAGACACCCTTCATAAGGGATTCCAGCAACAACCTGCTTACCAGCCCACAGGACATCAAAGGCAGATGGAAGGAGTATTTCCAGCAGCTTCTGAATGAAGAAAACCCCACAGAAGCGGTACTGCCCCAGAAACAGCCTACAATGAGAGTAGAAGAGGAGCCCAGCTTAGAAGAAGTAAGAGCAGCACTAAGGAAAATTAAGTCAGGGAAAGCAGCAGGCTCAGATGAGGTCACAGCAGATATGATAAAGATGCTGGGTGAGCTAAGGGAGAAATGGCTCCTGAGGGTACTAATTGCAGTGTGGAGAGAAAGGCATATTCCAGATGACTGGAGAATAAGCATACTCGTGCCAGTGTACAAGAACAAAGGGGACATCCACAACTGTGGACAGCACAGAGGCATCAAACTCCTACCACATTGCATGAAAGTTCTGGAGAGGGTGACTGATAAATGGATACACAGAACAGTAGAATGTAAGATGGGAGAAGAACAGTTCGGATTCAGATCAGGATGCAGCACAATTGACCCAATGTTTGCATTGAGACAGATACTTGAGAAGAAACTAGAGAAGAGGAGAGAGTCAAACTGGGCTTTTCCTAGACTTGGAGAAAGCATATGACAAGGTCCCAAGAAAGCTGATCTGGGCAGTACTGCAGTGGTTTGAAGTCCCAGAAACATTGGTAGAATTAATACAGGCTATGTGCAAGGACCCATTGACTCAAGTACGAACAGTGTTTGGCCTCACTGAAGGGTTCCCAGTGGGAGTGGGTGTACACCAGGGTTCAGCTGTGAGCCCACTGCTGTTCATACTGGTAATGGACTACTTCAGCAAACAGGTTGGAGGGGTCAGAGCAACAAAGCTGCTGCATGCAGACGATGTGGCAGTACAGGCAGACTCTGATCTAGAACTTCAGCAAAGGATAGGAGAATGGAATGCAAATCTGAAGGCACATGGGATGAAACTAAGCACAGATAAGACAGTGGTAATGGCAGCAGATTGGGAAATCAGAAGAAGCTGAGAATAGAGATAGATGGGAAGATAGTAGAACAGGTAAATAGCTTCAAGTATCTGGGAGGGGTGGTTGAGGAGAAGGGTAGTCTGAATGAAGAGGTCAAAGCTACAATCAGAGGGGCTGCAGTCAACTGGCATAGAGTATCAGGTGTAGTTTATGACAGAAGAATGCCAAAGAAGCTGAAAAGTAAGTTGTATAAGACAGTGGTGCGACCAGTACTACTGTATGGTACAGAAACCTGGGCAGTAAAGGCAGAACAGTTGAAGAAGCTAGAGGTGATGGAAATGAAGTGCCTGAGAAAGGTGGTAGGATGCACACTGCAGCACAGGCGAAGAAATGAGGACATAAGAGCAGAAGCCAAAGTAGCTCCAATTGCAGAAAAGATCAAAGAGAACAGATTACAATGGTCTGGACACGTGCGGAAAAGCAGAAGACAATCTGGTGAGGAAGATTTGGGACAGACAGGAAGAATGTAAGAGGAAGCGAGGGCATCCTGCAAAGAGGTGGATGGATTGTGTGAAAGAAGATTTGCGACAGTCAGGCATGAGTGTTGAAGAAGGTTGGAGAGAGGCACTGAATCGAGAGAGTTGGCGACAGTTAATACGATACCCCGACCCCATGTAAATGGGAAAAAGGGGGATGATGATGATGATGATGATGATGATGATGTGGGTTACAGGCCACAGTGACAATTCTCTGTAACGTAGCCACAACTGCACTTAGGAAAGGAATACAGCGAATTCTATCTCTTTCTCATGATGCTATCAGTTTCTCCTGTTACTTGGAAATTCTTTAGCTAATCTTTACCAGTTTTCTAAGATTTGCTCAGTTTAATTGTTTTACATAAGATCATATACAAATGTAATGCAGAACTTACATATTCTATAGGCATGAACAGTTTGGAATCCTTATGGAAAGGGTATAACATTGTGTTTAAATCTTTCAGAAACAAAGTAATTTAACAAAAATAATAAATAGGGCGTATTTGACCTGAATACATGGGCTTGTGTTGTGATCAACCCCTGTTAGCACGGTTGTCGCTATCCAGGGTGCTGGTACCTTATGTGGTAGGCCACCAGAACCATGGTTGGTCAAAATGACTAATCTCTTTAAGTAAATATCAAATTACTGTGTTGCCTGTGAATATTACATTTGGTTTCATTGTGAGCTCTCTACCATTAAATCCCACATTTCCAGTGTATTACTAGCATAGTTACAAAACATATTATTTTATTTTGGTGAACTCAACTAATATCAACACTGATTTTCCTGTGTGTCAGTGATGTCTCTCTTTTTTCGAATATTCTAGATAGTATTGTTGGCTAACTCATGTAAAAATATTAATTCTGGTATGATTATATGTTAGATTTTCTGAAGGTGATAACTCTATATAAGCTTCTTTCCGTCTTTTTATTGGTCTTGGTAGTTGTAACAAAAGGAAGCGGGTTTGTTAGTTTAGATACATTGTTTTATTTTATGTTATTTGCAATATTTCTTTCTTTAATATACATTGAAACTCAAATAAACAAAAAAAGTACACAACTGATAATTGGCATGCTTGCACTGATGTTCTTTGTGTGGATAATATTCCACACTGTACACTATAGTAAAAGAGATGCAATACAGACTATTTTAAAATGACTGTGGAAAGCAACTTGTGACATTGTCATATTTTTCCAAGTGGAAAAGAATATTTAAAATACTGTAGAAGCAAGGACTTGGCATTTTAAGTAAATCGATTGAAAATAAAAAGAATGCATACCTTGCAAAATAGCCATAACAAAAAAAAAAAAAGCTGAATAAGACTGGTCCCACAACATCACTAATAACTAATTCTTTCAGACATCACTAATCTTCACAGATTGTAGCTGATCTATAAGACATTTTATGTGAAAAGGTGTCAGACATCTTGGTTAGATGTAACATAATCACATCAACTTGTAAGCATACATCTAAGATATGTATTGCTCTACGGGGTGGGGCTGTTAATATTAATGACCACAAAACATATAAGCTCAGCCAGAGCAGTGCGCCAACCCATCTTGGACATTCATTACATTCTCATACAATCAAACTAAGTTAGATTGCAAGATTTCACATGTGTGTGTGCGTGTGTGTGTGTGTGTGTGTGTGTGTGTGTGTGTGCGTGTGTGTAAGCATATCAGAGTATTTGAAGCTAACTACTGAGTGTGTTCAAAACATTTACCAATAATTAAAACTTGAACTTAAATGCCTGTTGTTTGTTTTACAAACTGAGCTTTTGCCTTTATGCCACAATGAATAGGGTTCACAAATGTGGTTATGCACGTGCTATGTACATACCCACAAAAAAAGTATGTTCTGGAAAAAGTAAAGCAATATGGATGCTAGCCCACTGGACAATTTCTGTAAGAAAACATCAAGGACTACATCAGGCCCACATAATAGTTGTTTTTTTAATAGTCTTAAGATCTGAAATATCCAATTTTCTATCAGTTAATGGGCCCAACACTGATGTTGTTCGGTTGTGTATGTGATGTCCCTGCACTGATCCAGTTTTCAAGGAGCCTCAGTCCTCACCACTAGCACCAGTGAGGGATGTGCACATTAGGAGGATGACAAGTACAAACACAGTAAAGTACAGTTTCCCTTAAGAGCACACAGAGAACACAGTCAGTCTGGGGCTGGTTTCTCCCTCTCTCTCTCCAGATCCCCAGTAAGACTCCCCACTGGCACAGCTATAGGGTTAAGCTCTCAGCTGAGTGGTCAAGCCAAAACCTCCAGCAACCTCTCTGTACAACCAGTGCTTCACATCCCTGCCCAGGTAGCTCACACACACACACACACACACACACACACACACACACACACACACACACACTTTGAGATTTGATTTATATACAAACACACACACACTCTTGGGAAAGGCTGACACAGGTTTACTAGCTATGCCCCCGTCTGTCCAGACTAAAAGGTAGTTATCACTGCCACCAACCAGCTCTTTATCAGCTACTATAAGGCCTCTCCCAAAGGGTGACCAATTCTACGGTGTAATGTTACTGTTATCCAAATGGTAAGTGTGACTAAGACTTTTAAGGCTATTAAAGTGGCCTATACAGTGTCACCAAATACATATGCAAGTACGCTAAGATCTTAAATACCTCTAAACAAACCAGTCACAATTAAAAGGTTTAAATATATTTAATAATAAATAATAAAAGCACAAGACAGTAATCAGAATCACATGAAATATTTGAAAACAACATTGCAGGACAGTCTCACATAAATACAGAAAACGTCTAGATGATGTTACTATATTCCTATCTCTAAGAGAAACTATGTTCTAAATAACTTACTTACAGAGCCAAGCAAATACTAGTGCTGAATGGATCATATTAATATTTAAAATGACATAGAATTATTTACAAAATTCTAGCTAGCTGGGCTGGCACCTTTACCCTCCCCCCCATGAGAACTAACTCAGGCTAGTTTTTCAAGTGACCCGTGAGAAACATTGCTTGAGAGGGTTGCGCCTATCTGGGAATACCTTACCCCATTCCCTGTCTTGAGATTCCAGCATCCTTGGCATTGCTGATCCCAGTACCGTCCCTGCACTGTCTCATCATATGCCTGCAACCCTAGGCTCCTCCATAGTAATTTGGGATTTTCCTGGCTGGCTCCTTGTAGCCATAGATTTCTCTCAGACTCCTCCTACCTCCTATTGCCAATACTTAGCACAAGGGTCACACTATCATGGTAAGGTTTCATCATGTTAACATGGCACAATTTGTGCCCCTGCCTCATGCCTAGCAGTTCTACCATGTAGTTATCATCACTGACCTGCCTTACCACCTTGTAGACCCCCCCCAAGCTGCCTGCAGCTTGTTGTGTGTGACAGGAATGAGAACCATAACCTGCTGCCCTACAGCATACTCTCTAGCTCAAGCATTGCTGTCATACCAGACCTTTTTCTGCTGTTGAGTTTCTGCCAAGTTCTCCTGTGCCAAACCCATGAGTTCCCTGAGTCTTGTCCTGAGGTTTAGGATGTATGCCACAACAGACTCCTTTTGAGATTCACACTCACCCCCCTACTCATCTCGAATTAAATCTAGAGGTCCCCTCACCCTATGCCCATACAACAATTCAAAGGGTGAAAAGCCTGTGGATTCCTGGGGATCCTTTCTGTAAGCAAACAACATCTGGGACAAAAATTTGTCCCACTCCCTCTTAAACTAGTCAGTAAATGCATGTAGCATCATCTTGAGTGTAGAGTTTAACCTGTCAACAAGACCATTAGTCTTGTGATGGTAGGGGGCAGTCTTTAGGTGCTTCACCCCACAGTACATCCAGAGACAAGTCAGCAGGTCTGACATGAAATTGGCACCACTGTCAGTCGTATTTCTTTGGAAAACCTACCCTTCTAAAAATCTCTAACAAAGCATTTGCCACCTTTTTTTGCCTCACTGGAGGACACAAACACTGCCTCAGGCTATCTGATAAGATAATCTACTACGACTAGAATATACTTTTTCCCTGTGGAACTTGGAGTACTCGGGCCCCGCAATATCCATAGCTACCCCCTGAAATGGCTCCTCAATCACAAGCAAAGGCATCAAAGGAGCTTTCACCTAGTCTCCTGCCTTTGCCTACCTTTTGGCAATGCTCACAGGTCCTATAGTACTCTGTTACATGTCTGGAAATCCCAGACCAATAGAAGTTCTGCATAATACATCTCTTTGTACGTTTTATGCCCATATGACCTGCAAAGGGAATATTATGGGCTATGGCTAGAAGCACCAGATGGTAGGCTCCGGGCACTACCAACTGCTGTATTCCTTCACCCTCTAGCCATCCCTCATGGGTCCACTTTCTGTACAGTAACCCTTTGTCTCAGTATACAAATTCCCCCTTCCTTTGAGAATCAGGTGCCTCACTAGCTACTTCTCTCAGGCCTTGTAATGTAGGATCTGAGAGCTGTGCCTGTCTCAACTCTCTCTTTGTAACCCTTCCCAGCTCTCCCTTCAACATGAGGTCTGGTATCCTCTGACATCAGTGCCTCACTGTCAGCCTGGGTACTACTACTAACCTCAGCCCTTGCAGTCATTCTGTCCAAGGGAACATCACTACCCACAAACAGTTGTGGCTCACCTTCAGTCTCACTGCTACAAGGTAGCTCCCTCCCTGAAGTAACCACCTCACCAGTCCTGGCTGCAAGTGTGCGGTCTGTCTGGTTTCCCCCAGGCTACCAGACCCACATGCTTGTCTTGAAGCCTAACTGCATGTAACTGCATTAACACATGGTACTGCATTATCAAAATCATTCCCTATCAGGTCATCTGTTGGGATATACTCAAACACAGTTACTTGCTGGCTTCCTTTTCCACCATGCCAGTAAAGGTAAACCTTGGCCAAATGTATTTGGAATGGGGTACTTCCTAAAGCTCTGACTGGAGTAGACTGCCCAAGTAAATAGGGCTCCTCTGTAACCATTGCAGGCTACACAATGGTTAGGTCAGAGGCTGTCTCTCTCTTATCAATGGCCTCTTTCCCATTCAGTAAAATAGGATATAACCTCTTGTGGTAGTTTGGTACCCTTGTTGTCTTAAGACAACTTACTGCTGGCATTTTGTCATTCCCACTTACTGGCTCTCCCACCTTTTGTTCCACACCTTGCCTCCATGGACATCTATATGTTACATGGCCCCACTGGTTGCATTTAAAATATTTAACCCTTGGTTATGGATGTGTACCTGGACTAGTGGCTTCCTCTGCTACTGGCAGACTCTGTTGGGGGAGTCTGGGCTGCCCACCATGGGTTCCCTTAAATCCAGAAGCAGCACTGGGTGTCCCTTTCCTGTGCAGGGATGCCCTGCTTGCAAGGTATAGGTCTCCCTTCTTCCCCAACTCATCTACAGTAGTGCATTGTCTATCAACTAATCAGATTCTCATGTCCTCAGACAAAGTGCTAAGGGCTTGTTCCCTCGCCAAAAGGTCTGCCAGCCCTTCAAAAGTGGTGACCTGACATCCACTCACCCATCTGTGAAAATAAGTGATTATTTCAGCAACATATTCGCACACACTTTCATTTGCATTGCATCTATGCTTACGAAACGTTTTCTAATAAGCTTCACGTGTTAACTTAAAAAATTCTAGCAAACAGTTCTTTACAACATTATAATTTAAACAGTCATTATCAGACAGTTTGGAAAGAAGAGTTATAGCTTTAGCATGGAGTAAGGGGGTCAGGAACTGTACCCAGAGCCCTTGGTCAACATCATACTGTTAACATAAACTCTCAAACATATGAATGAAACTATCAAAAATTATCCCCCTCTGTAAATTGTGGAAGAAATTTACTGACCTTTGTTGCTTCTCAGGTTTGGTTACTCCCTTCCCCATTACCTACATGACTCTGGCGAAGAGTCAGCATATCCTTTTCATGTTGCCTTAGCGTCCAGGCGTCGCAGTTTCTCATTCTTCTCAACCTTCAGATGACTCAGTCTGTCTGCTGCCTCTGTTTCCAAACCTTAGCCTCCAACTCCAGATGGATTTTTAAGTCCTCTGTGGAAAGGTTGAGCTGTCCATTTTCTGAGAGTTGTACTTCTCCATGCTCAGTCTGATTGTCCCCCTTGTTGCTATTCTCTGATGCAGCTGTGACTAAAGCTGCAATCATGTCTGCTTTAGTCAGGCTGGCATGCACCAGTCCTTTAGCCTGGCACATCTCAGCCAACTGGCTCCTTGTCAGCTTGCCATACTCCTCTGCTGACATGCTTGCCTGCTCTCCTTGACTAACTAAGCTAACAAAAGAAATAAAACAATTGTGATATGAACTCTGAATGTTCACTGCATGGCTGTTTTCAGTGACCACTGTACATAAGCTGTAGGAATTCAATATCCACACCACGACAAGCCAGTTAATATGTGAGTAACTCACCACTATCAACCAATTAATATTTGATGTGGATATCCCACCACTGCCAAACAGTTAATATGTGACGCCCCTGCACTGGTCCAGTAAGCAAGGAGCCTAAATCCTTACCACTAGCACCAGTGAGGGATGCGCACATTGGGAGGATGACAAGTACACACACAGTAAAGCACAGTTTCCCTTAAGAGCACACAGAGATCACAGTCAGTCTGGGGATGGTTTCTCCCTCCCTCTCTCCATATCCCCAATAAGACTCCCCACTGGCACAGCTATAGGCTTAAGATCTCAGCCAAGTGGTCAAGCCAAAACCCTCTCTGTCCAACCAGTGATTCATGTCCTTGCCCAATTAGCTGACATACACATACTTTGAGATTTGATTTATATACAGACATACACACACTCCTGGAAAAGGCTGGCACAGGTTTACTAGCTATGCCCCCTTCTGCCCAGACTAAAAGGTAGTTATCACTGCCACCAACCAGCTCTTTATCAGCTACTATAAGGCCCTTCCCAAAAGGCGACCAATTGCACTGTGTAATGTTACTATTATCCAAATGGTAAGTGTGACCAAGACTTTAAGGCTGTTGGAATGATCTATATAATGTCACCAAATACATATGCAAGTACCCTCAGAGCTTAAATATCTCTAAACAAACTAGCCACAATTAAAAGGTTTAAATATATTTAATAATAAATAATAAAACCACAAGACAGCATTCAATAACTCAACACAGTGGCAACAGAATTCAGAATCACAGGAAATATTTTAAAACAGCATTGCAGGACAGTCTCACATAACTACAGAAAACATCTAGACTGATCTTACTAAATACTTATCTAGCTCTAAGAGAAACTGTGTTCTAAATAACTTACTTACAGAGCCAGGCAAATACAAGTGCTGAATGGATCATATTAATATTTACAATGACATAGAATTATTTACAAAATTCTAGCTAGCTGGGCTGGCGGCTTCACAGTGTACATGAAGTGTCTGTTGGTGTAAAGTTACTTTTGAACTGCACAATGGAAGATTAGTACCTTACTGTACTTAATATACTCAGAGTGAGGTAGTAACATTTCATGTTGTTTACATTAAAAGGCCCAAGTATAAACATTAGTACATGGCTACCCCAAAAAGTAGCTTACTGCTTTAAGTGTGGAGGTGTCTAGCATATAATCTTTCACAAACCACTGAAAGGATATGTCTGTAGGTATGACCAAGAGATATAAGAAAAAAAGGCAGAGGAAGAGTTAAGAGGAGGAATCGGACAAGATTGTAACATGGTGAGAGGCCTGCAGGTTTAATACCAGAGTCATAGTCTGTACATTGGGAGAAAAATTAAGAACTTTATTTGAAAATATTTCTGAAACCCTCAAAGAAAAGGACAAGAAAACATCTATGAAGCATTAAATCTTTAGCATAGTATAGAAGGCATGCCAAGGACAGGTAGGATTCTAGTGTTCCTTTGTATGCAATATATTTGTAATGAAAAGATGTCCAGCTTGCTCCATACAGTTTAGTGCACAGACCGCACCACTGTATTTTGTCCTGTGTCCTGGAGGCCCATAGCCATCTCAGTCCCTGGAGAAAAACTTTTGGAATCAGCTGCATCTTCATTAAGAGGTTCTCTTGAATTCACTGTCTTCAAGGTGGTCACCATCAACCACTTCAATTTCCAAGCCACATACTAATTCTTTAGTTAATCCACATTAGTCAGTGACGTAACAGCCCCTACTCTAGGTATGTTACATTACGTATAGCTGAAAGCTGTAGAAGTATTCCATTGTGATTATACTGTTAAAATGCTTTGCATTTTATAATGTCTGGTATTTCATATTATTTTATTTGTTTGGGCTTAAGTGCATCATTTGTTTAATGTTTTCTGGTTTGTGTCATAGTTGGAAAAGGTTAATTTGGACTAACCCACTTATCTGTTTAACGGATAATTAATTAATACATACATATGTGGATCCTCTTCTAAACCTCGAAATCCCATATAATCAAAATTTATTTTTGTGAGACAAAAATCATGTAACCTTAAATACCCAAATGGTGAAGGTTTCGCAGAATAAGTAAACACTTGGCCAACATGCCTTTTTCTCTACTGTAGTATGATCCCGGAGTTGGTATATAAAGTTATGGGGGGCACAGGGCAATTTACTTCAGTGTGTTTTTTCTCAGTGCCATCATCATGATTATTAATCTAGAAGTCTGTGAGTAATGGTGCACTGCACAGTTCTCATGTGAATCTAGTAAACAAAAAAAGCTAAATGAAGTAACGGATAAGACTTGTAGAAGGCTCTGAAGTATTATTTCAAAGTACTGTATGTGATCATGTATAAAACTGAAAGAACGTATGCCAAAAAATTCACCTTAAAAACTGTCTTTGATGTAAGCATGGTTTATATGCTAATCAAAACTTTCTGGATCACACTTAAGTACCAGTAATGTTTTCACAAAAACTGCCTTTAAAAATACCAGCAGCTCTTTATTGGAATCACCTCTGTGATTGTGATGAAAGTAAAAGAAATAATGGCCACATCAATGCATTTTAATTTGCTGTTGTCATTCATAGCCATACCCAAATCACCATATGTATAAAACTAATGATTAGATAGCTGTTACAGGCAGTATGTACTGCTATAGCTACTTACATATATGAGGTATCTAACATCTTACCATATGTTACTTTCTGAAAATATGCAATGTGCCCATCACTACAAGCTGTATCACTGTTTTTTGCAGCCTGTTGTCACTGCTGTTTACTTTCACTTACACAAAAAATACTGGTAGCTGCATTTTGTGAACAGCTCCTCTTTGTGAAGAAAGTAAAAAAAATGAACAGATCTCTCTAGATAGAACTAATTTTCAACTAATAGTTTGCTACAGGACCCTTACTTTGTCCCCTGATGACCATGTGAGATAGTAGCAAAAACTCAGGTCTCCTTATTCACAAATGTCTGCATTATTTTGAGTAGCTGTAACTGCCGTTCAATAAACAGGGACACCTGCACCACCAATGTACGGTATGCCCAAAATTACTAGGCTTAATAAATAAAAACTGCCGTGAACAGCTGTTAAACAAACATATTAGAGGATATAACATCTTGACCTGATCTTTACAAATATGGCTGCTTCTTGCACTCTAGTTTCTCCTCCCAGTAGTGAAATCCAACCACAGACTACTGAAAAAGCCCCTACAACAAATCTCACTGAGTTTTAAGTACTGCAGTCTGCCAACCTTAGCCTACTGTTTGACAAAATAGCAAAACTCACTTATGACTACACCACCCCTGACCTTGATACTGCAGCAAGCTTGACAAATTCATTCTACAATTATTTGGAAAGCTGTATATAGCTAACAGTCCCTACCAGAGCCAAGTATAACAGGGAATTCAAAAATAAACCACCCTGGTGGTCCAACACCATAGATAAGAGTATACAACAACAGAAACATCTTAAATTATATAGTAGATCCAAAATCCTGCTTCTCTGGGAAAATATGAAAAACATTACAAAACAACTGAAAAACACTATCAGGTCCACTAAAAGAGCCCATGATCTTAGGTTGGACTCTGAATCCAAAGATGATTAAAAATCCTTCTTCTTTGGCTGTGTTAGAAAACTAAGAAATAATACCTTACATTGCTCTGAATGTCTTATTAATGACACCTCCTATTCTGACCCAGCAGACATTGCCAATATCCTTGTAAATAAACTTAATGACCACTTCACCACCAAGACTTATTTCCAAAGCCCTTGTATACCTGACTCCCTTAATCACCCTATTGTTTCTAAAGACCATTGTATTAAAGGTGCTAACCAAGACCAGAGTACTTCCTCCATGGGACCTGGCAATAAACCATCTGTCCATCCATTTGACCACAACCCCTTTTTGCCATTTTTTGAACATGAGATGGGGTGTCACTTCAACAGTGACAATCACCTAGAGCCAAGGTTTACATCGCTGGGTGGCTAGCCCTGCTTGGTAGTTCTTCCACACCACACACTCCCATGCACACTCATACTATGGCCAATTTAGAATATCCAGTCCGTGTACTGCATGTCTTTGGAATGTGGGACGAAACTGGAGCACCCGGAGGAAAGCCATGTGAACACAGGGAGGACATGGAGACTCCACACAGAAAGCACCCCAGATGAGAATTGAACCAGGAAACCTCTTGCTGTGAGCCAACAACACTATCTGCTGCACCACTTGACAATATACCTGGTTGCTTATTAATAGTGTTAAACACATTGTTGTTGAAGACTCGCTCCTTAAACTGTTCAACCAAAGTTTAGCTACTGGTTTGCTCCCCCCCCATGAGTGTTGCACTGAAGGTCTTACAACTAACCCAGGTAATTACAGACATATCATTCTTACATGCCTCATCTAAAAAGTAATGAAATGCAGTATAATTATAATATCAAGAATATTGTTAAACTTGACCCCACAGTTTGGCTGTGCGGAGGGTAGTTCCTGTCTACTGAATCTGGTAAACCCCTTTGAAAGGGTTACAAAGGCTATAGATAGTGATGATGTTCTACACACAGTATATTGTGGCTTGGCCAAGGTCACCAGTATCATTTGCTTTGTTGGCATCATACAGAAGCTAAATGCTTTAACTCATTCATTCTGGAGCAGCTCAGAAAATACTGCCTGCCTACTTCCACCATAGGAACAACAGTGCAGACCGAGTTCATTTTCAGAAAATCCAATACCATACAGAAAACAAGTGTTCATAATTCTTTAACCATAAGAACTAGACTAAAAAATGTAAACGTGAAAGTTGTTCAGCCGACGTTGCTCTTTCCAATAGTGTAAATGTTGATAGTGAGCATGTAAATCATTATTAAATATTTGCTAAAGAATGCTGATATTGTGCATATTTTTTATCTTTTTGGTAAAACAAAGCACAATATCTTGGTGAATGTACCATGTAGATCTATACATTTTGTAATTTGTTTGTTTATATGAATGTCAGCTTTAAAATATCTTGACCATTACTGTGTGATGCCCTGTTACAGAGATATTCACAGAAATATGATTAATATTATATTTCTCATAATTGATAAATAAAGCATAATATCTCATCACCTGTAATGACAGAGACTACATATCAGTGTACAAGTTGTGTGGCTCAATGTCAGCTTCAAAATGATGCCTCATTTGTGTCATCACCATGCTCCCCTGCAAAGATATGGGCATAATGATGAGAAATATTGCAAATGTATAATTTTAATAATCTTACAAGACTAAACAAATTGTGATATCAGTACATGTGTACAGCATACAGACACAGTTCTTTTACCATGTTGTAAGGAGTAATACTGTCTTCAAAATGAGGCATTACTTAGCACATTGACATGCTCCGTCACAAAGTTATTTAACAAAATATGAATAAAATCATAATTTCCATAACCTAAGATCTAAACAAACTTTGATATCTGTATATGTGTACAGCATACAGACAACAGTTATTTTTATCATGTTGTAAGGACTAACACTGTCTTCAAAATGAGGTATCACTTGGCAGAATTACATGCTCCCTGGCAAAGTTATTTACCAAAATATGAAAGAAATCATAATGTCTATAACCAAAGTCCTAAACAAAATATGATACCTGTACATTTGTCCAGCATACAGGCAGTTCTTTATCTGTCCTGTAACTAATACTGCCTTCAAAATGAGGTATTACTTACCCTGATGACATGTTCCCAGATAGTTATTTAGCAAAATATGAAAAAATATCATAATTCTCATAACCATGTTTCCAAACAAACTGTGTTATCTGGACACGTGTACAACATACAGATAAAGTTATTTTAATATCTTGCAAGTACTAATACTGTCTTCAAAATGAGCTACTATTTAGCATGCTGACATGTTCCCTGACAAAGTTATTCATTAAATATGAAACAATATCATAATTCTCATAACCGAAGTCCTAAACATGATGTAATATCTGTACATTTGTCCAGCATACAGACACAGTTGTTTTTCAGTCCTATAACTAATAATACTGCCTTCAAAATAAGGTATTACTTACCCTGATGACATGTTCCCTGACAAAGTTATTTAGCACAATACAAAAATAAATCATAACTCTCATAACCATAATTGTAACCAAACTGTGATGTGTGCAGGATGGTTATTGACATATTCTCTTGTATGTGGCACTCTCCTCAAACACTAGTTCTTACTCAGTATGTTCACCATCCCCCTATCACAGTTATTTGCCAAACTAAGAAAAATACCATAATTTACATAACACAATTCACAATCAAATGGTTATCTATACCTGCCCACAGCATACAGATAAATGTTCATTGTGTTCACTGTTGCAGTTCTAACAAATAGGTTATCCGGCTCCCGGTAGCCCTCGATCAGCCAGAATACCAAAGGTAAGTAAAAATGACATTGGCTGCCATTGGTTGTAAAGGATATCAGGGTGTCCAGTACAAAAGGAGGCAGCCGACGTCACTTCCTCAGTCTTCCTTGCCATGGAGCCTGATGCAGAAGCTTTTCATGCACGAGTGGTGGTCGGCAGTTTATCTTTGTTTGTTTCTGACTACAAGAGTTGAAGTCTACTGCAGCTACGTACCCCACTGAGGATCCTCTTTTTCTTGCCTAACGAATGTCAGAAAAAGTTAATAATTGCCTTACCTGTGGAAAGCAGATTCCCCATAGAGATTTCCATTCTTATTGCATTGTTTGTTTAGGCCTTGACTACAGTGATGTTCTTCGTGTTTCACTGTTGCAGTCATTACATTTGGGTAATATGCTGGCAGGTTGTCCTCAGTCGGCCTGAATTCCAAAGTCTTGGGTCCTGTGTCGGTTGCTGTCTCCTCTTCCATGACGTCAGGTCATCAGGGGTATAAAACAAGCAGCTGACACCATTTTCTTTTGTCTGTCTTGCCGCACAGTGCCCGAAGCAGAAGCATTTCACAAGTGCTGGTCATCCGACTCCTGAAATATTCGAGTTTGAGTTTCAGAACCGAAGTCTTCACTAAAGCTAAGTAACCCATTGGGGAAACTTTTTTCTTGCTCCATACCGATATCAGAAAAAGTTAATAATTGTATTACTTGTGGAAAGTAAGTACCTCATAAGGATTTCCATTTATACTGTATTCCTTGCCTAGGCCCTGATCACAATGTGCCTGGCTGTCAGTTTTGTGCTAGATTTAACCAACGCACTATTAAGCGTTGGTATGCTTTTGCCTCAAAGTATTTTGGAAACGGATTTAACTACCCAGAAATGTCGTCAGATAGCAATCTGACTACTGGAGTACATAAAAAACGCAAAGAATAGGACAGAGACAGACAGTCGCGGTCCAAAACCGATGATGAAGCTTCTCCTAAGCCAGTCGCCGGTACTCAGTGAGGTGCTTTTGCAGCCCCTGATACCTGCTACTTTCAAGTCGCAGGCCCCTACCGAGATGCATGTGGAGTCCGGCATGCCGCGAGATACTCAAAGTATTGGACCCACGGATGTATCTCCCTCTGATGGGTCCGGAGCCGCTGAGCAGTCTCTGGCTTCTGAGGGTGTATTTAGGCTTCAACATTTTTATATCAAACTAACGACAGCTGCAAAACCAAAGACAAAAGCAACTTCTAAAACTAAAAAAACAATGCATGAGCCATGTGCACAGGCCGCTATCCCTAAAAAACAGATGATCAAAATGGCTGAAGACCTTATTACCTTGACCAGGGGTTCCCATCCCCCTCCTGATAAGAGGCCTAGGCAAGACACTGATTATGAATATTCAGATCAGGTTTCTATTTCTTTTGATTCCTCTTCTGATCAGGAATTATCTATACCTCCCTATGAGGATTCTGATGCAGAGGAGTCTATACCATCTGCATCACCTCCTGAGGATTATTCATTTGGAGAAACCTTGCAAACTTTGAGGGAGCATTTTCACTGGGAGAGTCAAGATTTCTCAGAATCAAACGAGTCTCAGGGATTTCCTTCTTCTCCCTCAGCACAGGCCTTTAGCCATACCCCCTGTTTTAGACATTGTGGATGATGTGTTTTCAGAGTCAAGCTTGACCCCTGACTCCTTACCTCCGGCTCCCAGCAAGCCTGACAGATATTACAGGGTCCCTGACTCGCACAAATTTTTATTTAGAAACCCTGCTGCTGATCCTAAAACTATTTCTCAGGGTCCAAAGGGAGTTAAGGCCTCAACAGCAAAAAATCCTACCCCCTCTGACAGAGATTCAAGGGCACTGGATAGATGGGGAAAAAAGGTTTATACATCTGCAACCTTGGCAATTAGGGCCTTAAACTGCCAGTTTTGTATGCTCAAGTATCAACAACATATTATGGGATTGCTGAAACAGAAAATGATGTTGATTTCTGAATGTGCAGAAAATAATGACTTGCAGGCATTATTGCATGCAGCTGAAGAGGTTGGAAAGCATTCTTTGCAATGTGGTTTTGATTCCTTAGAGGCCTTCTGCAGGGCCACAGTTACTGGATCCGTGATTAGGAGGCATGCCTGGCTAAAAGAGCAAAATTTGCCTGATCATGTTAAAGCTAAATTACTGGATGCACCTTTAAAGCATGATACTCTGTTTGGTATTAAGGCAGAAGAGGTTTTAAAGAAAATGGAAGACAAAGCTAAGTCTATGCAAACTGTAAAAGACTTCTTAAAAGTGCAGTCACCAAGATTCAGTAGACAATGGCCTACAAAAAATTGGTCCTTTCCTGTGTCAGAGCTCAAGGGGCAAATCCAGATGCCCTAAGGGTTCCAGATACCAGGCACAAGATTCATACAGGTCAAAGCAATGGGGTGCTTCTCCCTCCAAATCTGGAGGAGATAAAGTGCAAACCTACAGAAAACAGTCCCAATGACTTCCCTCTGCCTGCACCAAGCACTTACCTTTTGGCCAGCACCTTTAGGGGGAAAATTAGCACTTTTTGATCAAAATTGGCAGTTAATAACCCAGGACAAGTGGGTGCTAAACATAGTATCACAGGGATACAGATTCCATTTCCATACTCTTCCAATGGCAAACGGTTGGCCAGATCTGACAAAAAATCAATGGGCAGAGGCACAGAAACACGTTACGTCCCTCATGGATATGAGGGCCATTCAGCCAGTACCAGAAAAGGAAAAAGGACAAGGTTTTTACTCGACTGTTCTTGGTACCCAGAAAGGACAAGGCCTGGTGGTCAATACTGGATTTATTGATTTTGAACACATACCTGGACATTCCAAAATTCAAAATGCTGACTTTGCAGCAGCTTCTGCCCATCCTGGGCAAGAATGCTTGTCTGGTGACATTAGACCTAAAAGAGGCATACCTGCATGTCCCAGTAAGGCAATCGTGCAGAAGATACCTCAGATTCAAGGTTGGCTTAATGCATTACCAATTCTCTGCACTGCCCTTTGGCTTATCTGCTGCACCCAGGGTCTTTACAAAGTGCCTGGCACCAATAATTGCTTTTTGCTGACAAAGAAGTATACAAATATATCCTTACTTGGACGACTGTCTCATTCAAGCAGAGAACAAGGACATTCTTCAACACCTGGCGTTTGTGAAAAGGCTTCTAATATGCCTAAGGTACACAATAAACGAAAAGAAATCACAACTGGTGCCCTCTCAAAGGATAACATTCCTGGGAGAAAGCTTGAATACAACTGCCCAGATGGCTTACCTCATGCCAGACAAACAAAGGCAACTGACTACTTACTTCAAAATGATGGCAGCAAAAACCCAGTTATCTGGAAGACAAATTCTGCAGGCTTTGGGCTTCATGGCATCCTGCATCCTACTGATTCCATATGCAAGACTGCATATGAGGAAACTTCAATGGTACCTAAAAAGTTTATGGAGTCAACATTGTCACAGTCTGGAAACAATGATTCCTCTCATTCCCTGCCTACAACAGGAGTTTCTATGGTGGGCAAAGGCATGTCACCAAAACATGGGACGGGCCTTCACTCTACCCCCTGCCAGCCAAACCTTAACAACAGACGCATCAGATTATGCCTGGGGGCCCACATGACGGGAAGATGCATTCAGGGCATATGGACCCCAAAACAAATGCATCTACATATCAACCAAAAAGAGATGCTAGCTGTTCAAAATGCCCTGACAGCATTCAAGGACTTACTTCATCCAGGACAACTACTGATAAAGACGGACAACACCACATTCATGTGGTATATAAACAAGCAAGGAGGCATGCACTCATACCCCCTTTGCAGATTAGCCATGGTACTTTGGGACACAGCTTTGACTTACCAAATACATCTTCAAGCTCAGTTCCTGCCAGCAAAACAAAATACTCTGGCAGACGATTTAAGCAGAAACCTTATGGATCCTCACGTGTGGAAACTAGATCCACAAGTCTATAGCATGATAACGAAGAAATGGGGGAGCCCAGACATAGATCTATTTGCCTCTCCTCAAAATTATCATTTGAAAAGATTCTGCACAAGCACTTATCACAGACAAGCATGGAAAGTGGACGCTCTATCCTTCAGTTGGAAAAACCTATCAGTTTATGCTTTTCCTCTTCTGCTTCTTCTTCCCAAGGTACTACTAAAAGTCAGATAAGAGAAACCAAAGATAATACTAATTGCCCCGGACTGGCCCCACCAATACTGGTACCCAATCCTAAGGAACTTGTCTCAATACCCAGCTTGGACCTTACCTCAAAGACCTCAACTACTGCCCCAGCAAAACAATCAGATCCTGCACAGTCAACTCCAGACACTGAACCTGGCAGCATGGCTGATCATGTAGTTATACAAACAACACCTCTCAGTAAAGCTGTGATGGATGTCATTTTGAAAGCCAGAAGGCCTAGTACAAGAAAATCTTATGCTGATAACTGGAAGAGATTCTGTGCTTGGAATCAAGCACAAGGAACTGATACAGCAGAACCAAATATTCCTTAGATATTACAATACTTGACTGAGATGCTTGACAAAGGCCTATCTTTCTCATCAATTAAAATCCATGCCTCTGCCATTTAGGCTCATTACAATACAGAGCCACCAATCTTTTATCATCCTTTACTAAAGCAGTATCTTAGAGGAGCCAAAAATTTAAGGCCTCCTAAAAGATCACCAATACCTGCATGAGACCTCAATTATGTGTTGGAAAAGCTCACCCTGCCTCCATTTGAACCAGCTGCTATTGCTGATATAAAGTTCTTATCATGGAAAACAGCTCTGCTACTAGATATTACTTCAGCAAGAAGAGTCTCAGAGCTACAGGCCCTCATGGCTGTGGAGCCTTTTATCATATTTTACCCAGACAGGGCCTCTCTGAGGACAAATCCAACATTTATGCCTAAGGTGGTTTCCAGTGTGGCTCTTAACCAAAATATTCATCTGCCAACCTTTTATCCGAATCTGCAGAACAAGGGGGAGAGAATTCTGCATTCCTTGGACGTACACAGACAGTTAAGATTCTACTTGAGCAGGACTAAAGCTCTACAAAAAACTGAGCAATTACTAGTGACATATGCTGCAGGATCAGAAGGAAAGGCTATTTCAAAGCAGACTATTTCAAAGTGGATAAGCCACTGCATTCGTTTCTGCTACTTACACCATGGCAAACCTGTGCCCAAGGGCATTAGGTCTCATTCCACCAAAGCTGCAGCTACTTCAGCAGGCTTTCTCAGAGGAGTACCAACCAAAGACATTCTAGAGGATGCTACTTGGAGTTCTGTTCACACCTTTACAAAGCATTATCATTTGTCTCTCTATAAGTCCAGGGCAGGCTTTGCCACTGCAGTTCTGCAGGGCCTTATAGCTGCACCTAATGCTGTTTAGCTCCAGCCTCCCAACCATAGCTTTGGGATTCTACCCAAATGTAATGACTGCAACAGTGAAACATGAAGAACATAGTACAGTTGTGTCCACTCACCATAAATGTAGATGTTCGAGTGTCTTCACTGTTGCAGTCCAGGTTACCCACCCACCATCTCCCTTTCATTCTGGAGTTTATCTTTCCTTCTCTATCTTCTACAACCAATGTGGTGTATTTGCTTGTAGATGAAGGTAAAGTTTATATTGATGCATGTATATATAGTTTATATATATATATATATATATATATATATATATTTTTTTTTTTTTGTGCTACCTTTTTGGGGGCACCTGACATCTGGGGCAAGAAAAACTAAAGAAAATGGCGTTGGCTGCTTGTTTTATATTCCTGATGACTTGACTTCATGGAAGAGGAGACAGCAACCGATGTAGGACCCAAGACTTTGGAATTCAGGCTGACTGAGGGCAGCCTGGCAGCAGATTACCCAAATGTAATGACTGCAACAGTGAATACACTCGAACATCTACATTTATGGTAAGTGTACACAACTGTACTTTCTCAATTGTGATCTCTGTGCCTCCTTTAATTCTCCTACTATCCGTCGTTGGGCTAAGATTTTGGCTAGACATTTTGGAGTTTGGCCTAAGTTCATTGGTATGGTGTCCGCTGGTCTTCAGGCTTTGGATATTCTGAAAAAATGTAAGGATAAGGACCGTGACAGGTCCTCGAGTGAGGTTAAGTTGGTCGTCAGTCGGGCGGGTGCCAGTGAGACGCTTTCGCAGTCCCTGCAGTCCATAGATGTACAACCGCAGGCCTTGAGTGAGTCTGAGTCCCTTAGGCCTGTGGCCTCTATTTTGTCTTCAGACCTGTCGCCGGTCGCCCCTACTGCTGAAGTCGGAACCGCTAAGCTGACTCCGGGGTCCGAGGCCTCAGTTTTGTGCTCAGACAACAAACTTCTTCCTTCGACTCCTGCTGCTCCTTCAGCAGTTGCCAGGCCTCTCGAGTCCTTCAGGCTTGCTAGTAAACCTTCCATTCATAAGCCTGTGAAAAGGCAGGCTCCAGTTCCTTCTAGTTCCCCTCAATCCCAAATGGTTAAAATGGCTAATGATTTGTTAACTCTTATTAAGGGTTCTCAGCCTCATCCTCCTAAAAGGAGTAGGGATGTTTCTCCTGAGGTTTGGTCCGGTTCAGGATCTGTTTCTGCCAGCATTTCTGCTGATGAAGAGGAATTTTCTCAGGCTTTTTCTCCCTTTGAGGATTCAGATGCAGAGGAGTCCATGCCTTCGGCCTCTCCTCCAGGGGATTTCTCTTTTGGTAACACTTTACATACCCTCAGGGAACATTTCAAATGGGAAAGCCAGGATTATCCCCAATCTAAGAAATGGATTAGGGAGTTTCTGGATTTACCTCAGCATAAGCCTCTTGCTATTCCCCCTGTGTTGGAAGTTGTTGATGATGTTTTTCTGGAAAATTTCTTGTCTCCAAATTCGGTTCCCCCTGCTCCCAGGAAACCTGACAGGTACTACAGAGTCCCTGATTCTCATCTATTTCTTTTCAGGAACCTGTTGGTGGATCCAGAGGTTATTTCTCAGAGCCCTAAAGGAGTTAAGGCCACTGTTACCAGGAATCCTGTTCCTTCTGACAGGGAATCTAGGAATCTTGATAGGTGGAGCAAGAAAGTTTATACCTCTGCCACCCTAGCTATTAGGGCTACCAATTGCCTTTTTCATATGCTGAAGTACCAACAGCACACATTGGAGGCTATTAAGTCTAAGATAGCAAGTGTACCTCTTTTGGCAGAGAGTAAAGGCATGCAGGATTTGTTGAATTCAGCCACTCTGGTCAATAAGCATTCTTTGCATTGTGGTTTTGACATCCTTAAGGCCTCCAGTAGGGCTACGGCTACTTGATCTGTTATAAGAAGGCACGCTTGGCTCAGTGAACAGCCTCTTGCAGTACCTGTCAAGGCTAAGCTTTTGGATATACCCTTGCATAAAGACAATCTTTTTGGCAGCAAAGCTGATTAGGTGCTTAAGAAGATGGAGGATAAAGCCAAGTCCATGCAAACTGTTAAGGATTTTCTGCAAGTTCAACCCCCTCGCTTTAGCAGGAATTACCCTTCCAACAGTTGGACCTTTCCTGATACCAGAACCGTTCCAGGACTGGAGGTTACAAATCTTCAGGGGGCAGGCAACTACCCCACAGAGGTCTAGGCGGTGGCAGGCTTCCACTTCTAAGGTGGGAAGCTCCAAGCCTGCATCTCAGTCTAAACACTCTCAATTACTTTTTTCAACTTCTGCATGTTCTTGCTTGCCTGGAGAGTCCTTTAGGGGGAAGGTTGGCCCTTTTTTCAGATGTCTGGGCCTCTATCACAGATGACAAATGGGTGCTCAGAACAGTGTCCCTGGGGCACAAGTTTTCTTTCTGCACCTTTCCAGCTCCCAAGGGATTCCTGGACGTTCCTTCAAACCAAAGGGCAGAAGTAGAAAAACAAAGTTTGTCTTTGTTTCATCTGGGAGCAATAGAATCAGTTCCTGCTCAGCAGGTAGGCCAGGACTTTTATTCCAGGCTTTTCCTAGTTCCAAAAAAAGAAGGCACCTGGTGTCCTATCCTAGATCTTTCCATTTTGAACTCTTTTCTAGTAATTCCAAAGTTCAAAATGCTCACTCTGCATCAGTTGCTACCAATGCTAGAAAAAGATTCCTGGCTGGTAACCTTGGATCTCAAAGAGGCTTATCTGCACATCCCTATCAGGGAAAGTTGCAGGCAGTATCTTCATTTCAGAGTGGGCAAGCAACATTGCCAATTCTCTGCGCTGCCCTTTGGCTTATCTACTGCTCCCAGAGTCTTCATAAAGTGCCTGGCCCAAGTCATTGCTTTTTGCAGGCAGAGGAAAATTCAGATTTACCCATACTTGGACAACTGTCTGATTCAAGCAAGCTCTCAGGAACAGCTACTAAAGGATCTGGAATTTTTAAAGACTGTTATCTCTTCCCTGGGTTATACTCTCATTGAGGAAAAACCAAAAATAGTACCATCCAAGGAGATAACATTCCTGGGAGCTAGTCTGAACACAGCCGCCCAGATGATATATCTCACCCAGGAGAAGCGGACATCCCTTTCACTTTACTTCAAAGACTTGGCAAGCCTGTCCCAGCTCCCTGCAAGGAAATACCTGCAGGCTCTGAGATTCATGGCATCTTGTATTCTCATGATTCTATATGCAAGACTGCATATGAGGAAATTGCAATGGTACCTCAAGAACATTTGGTGTCAACACACACAGGACCTGGATATGATGATCCCTCTGCTTCCATCTCTGCAGATGGAGTTTCTATGGTGGGCAACAGGATGTCTACAAAACAGAGGCATGCCCTTTCGAACACCTCCTGCCACTCAAGTTCTGACTACAGACTCATTGGATTATGCCTGGGGAGCACACCTAGATGGCAGATGCATATAGGGATGTTGGAACACCCAGCAGATGCACCTGCACATAAATCTAAAATAGTTGATTGCAGTTCAACAGGCCTTACTAGCTTTCAGGCAACTTCTTTCTCCAGGGACCCTGCTTGTCAGAACAGACAACACCACAGTCATGTGGTACATCAACAAGCAGGGAGGGACTCACTCTTACCCCCTGTGAAGACAAAGCATGAATCTTTGGTCCATGGCAGCATTCCTGGACCTGCATCTCCTAGCTCAATTTCTTCCAGAAAGGCTCAATGTTTTGGCAGACCAGTTGAGCAGGCGAACCCTGGATCCTCACGAGTGGCAGCTGAACAGACCAGTCTTTTACAGCATCATTCAGTGTTGGGGCACACCTCAGGTGGATCTTTTCTCCTCCCCAGACAACCATCTTCTACCTCTCTTTTGCACCAGACAGCTTCACAGCAGAACCTGGAGAGTGGATGCTCTGTCCTTTCCTTGGATGTTGCTATCAGTTTACACCTTCCCCCCTCTTCCTCTTCTACCCAGAGTGTTATTGAGGATCAGGGACGAATGACCAAGGACTATTCTCATAGCTCCAGACTGGCCCAGACAGCATTGGTATCCACAGCTTCACAGTCTCCCCAATTTTCTCCTTGGCATCTTCCTCTGAAGCCAGATCTTTTGGTTCGGGAAGAGGGAATCATTCTGCATCCACATCTACAGTCCCTCCATTTGGCAGCATGACTCATTGTATGACTTCTTCCTTATCTTCTTCCCTTTCCCAGCAGGTGGTTGATGTGCTGAGGGAGGCCAGGAGGCCTAGCACTAGGAAGTCCTACATTGGCAAATGGGAAAGGTTCTCTCACTGGATGCAGGCTAGAGGGGAATCTTTTTCTCAGCCTACCCTTCCTCTGATCTTGGAATACCTGGCTGAATTGCTGCTGGGTGTTTTTTCTTTTTCCTCTGTCAAGCTCCACACTTAAGCCATTTCTGCTCATTGTTCTTTGGAGCAACCCATTTTCTCTCATCCCCTGATGAAAATGTTTCTCAGAGGTGCTTGCAACTTAAAACCTCACAGAAGGGCACCTACTGCAGCCTGGGATCTTAATTTTGTTCTAGAAAAACTCACTCTTCCTCCTTTTAAGCCAGCTGCCACTGCAGATTTAAAGTTTCTCTCTTGGAAGACTGCTTTCCTCTTGGCTATAACATCAGCAAGAAGGGTTTCAGAGCAGCAGGCTTTGAAGGCTGTGGACCCTTTTCTTATTTTCCATGTAGACAGGGTCTCTTTGAGAACCAATCCCTCCTTTATGCCTAAGGTGGTTTCTAGTTTGACTCTTAATCAGTCCATACACCTTCCTACCTTCTTTCCTAATCCTCGAAATAAAGCTGAAAGGATCCTACATTCTCTTGATGTGCACAGACAGCTCAGGTTTTACCTGGACAGGACTAAAGACCTTCAGAAATCAGCTCAGTTATTGGTCAGTTTTGCCCCTGGAGCTCATGGCAAGGTTATTTCTAAGCAAACCATTTCCAAGTGGATTGCACATTGTATCACCTTTTGTTATTCTTTTCATGGCAAGGTTCCTCCTCAAGGGGTTAGGACCCACTCAACTAGAGCAGCTTCCACTTCTGCAGCCTTTTTAAGGGGTGGCCCTACTAAAGATATTTTGGAGGCTGTCACATGGTCTTCTGTTCACACTTTCACAAAACATTATAATTTGCCTCTGTTTTCCAGAGCCAGGGCAGGGTTTGTCACTGGTGTGTTGCAGGGCATTATCTCCAACCCTTGATTCTGTTGGGTCCTCCTCCTTTTTTCTCTGGGCTTTGTTAATCAACCCATTTGTTAGGACTGCAACAGTTTAACATGATAAACATAGTACAGTTGTGTACACTTACCATAAATGTAGATGTTCGAGTGCATTCACTATTACAGTCCTGGTTTCCCTCCCTCCTGCCCCCTTTTTGGGTCCACTCCTATTCTCTTTTCCTGAGGTACAGGCTAAATTGGATATTATTTGCCAATGTTGCATTGGGTTTAAGCCTTATTTCTGGAGGCTTCTGACTATTATGGCAAGAAAGACTGAGGAAGTGACATTGGCTGCCTCCTTTTGTACCAGACGCCCTGACGTCCTTTACAATCAATGGCAGCCGATGTCATTTTTACTTACCTTTGGTATTCTGGCTGATCGAGGGCTACCGGGAGCCGGATAACCCATTTGCTAGGACTGCAACAGTGAATTCACTCGAACATCTACATTTATGGTAAGTGTACTCAACTGTACTTTCTTTTACAATCTGAAAATGAAATGTTACTCAGCATGTGTACAAGTTCCCTAGCAGTACTTTTCCTGTGTCATCAGTAGTGGACAATAGTGTTCATAAAATAAAGCAATAGAGTTTCTTACTATACTGGTCCTACTTTGTCATGGCTGTTTTCCATTCATTCTCACTAGCTGCATATTACCAATATATCATGCATAGCTGTCATCATGACAGTCAAGAACAATGCAGTGTCATTTTCCGTTAGGTGACCGCCATCGCTTCTGAAAAGGTGAATATCTTCTGCGGTGATGCTGCCTTGGGAGATTGTTGATCCACCGACCCTGTGCATCAAGCCATGCATGAACCCATTCTGTAAACGTCTGGCCGTATGCGCTGCCCATTGACTGTTTGCTGTTTTTCATATCTGGCGAGGAATTATGTCAGACCACACAAAATGACAATGTGGCCACCACTACTGCAGTTGTTCAAAAATTGTTCTGATTTGAAACCATAGCCTTCCGAGTGGGTGAGTGATGACTTCATTCCCTCCAATGTGCAGCACAAGAATGTCAGGCTCAGGGTAGATGGAACACTTCTCTTCCAACAATTGCAGTAGTCCGCTCCAGTGCATACCTCTTCTTGCAATTCAATATACTTTCACACTAGATGTGGGGAAGCTCAAGTTGTAGTGGTTTTCACTTCTGGAGGTATGGCTGGCAGCCCAGTTAATGTAGGAATGGCCACACTCTCACTTGTTGTTCTCTTGCTTGTGAAGCCATGTCACTGTCACTGTCACAAGGTGGATGCACCTGCACAGGAAAGAAATGCAAACAGGTAACTACTGATGCTTGAGAGATGTATTGGAAGACTACATATATATGTATATCATATGCATTACCTGGTTAGCTCATCCAAACCTTCACTCCTATCCACAGTGTCGTTATTCTTTTGATAAGGTACATAACTGGTGATGATGATGCAGAGGGTACATACCTACCACACTTTGACAACACCAAATGGCATACAATGAGTGATGCTGCAGAGGTACATACCTACCAGCCGTGAAAACAACAAATTACACACAATGAGGTTCACTTACATTAATTCACAAAGATATGAGCCACATTTCTAAATGGATACTTGCATCTGTATCTTACAGGTGAAAATACACATATATGAAGGAAAGGAACTGGGGGGGGGGTAACTTCTGCATGACTGCACATTGACAGAAAAAGTCTGACATGTGCTTTCATAAATGCAATAATTAAAATAAGTAACAAAAATCTTTAAACCATCGTAAATCATTATATACACCAAGTGGGACATTTCACCCTAATGTATTTATTTATGTATTTATATGTTAAACATGGTGGAGCACTTATCCACAGACAATGACTCAAAATTGTAAAAAAAGATAGAAATAAACTGGTGTGGGAAGTGAGGGTGGCTTGCACTGACTCCAAGTATGGGAAAAACCCAAATCTGACTTGTGCAATCAGCAATGTGATAATGACTTCTACTATTGTGAATAACAGTGACAGTTGCTGAGAGTTTTACCTGAGAAGTGATAATGCTATATTATAACTGCACTTATTGTTAATGTGATAATGACTTGCATTTCATTATTGCAAAGCTATGCATGCTCAGACACAGGTGATAATTGCTGCACATAACTGGTTGAGTAGGCATTCATTGTATTACATTGTGCAGCAGTTATGTAATATAGATTCATTATCATAAGGAGAAGACCTGAGTAATTCAGTAAAATAGTATAACACTTGCATATTACTGAGCCCTTCCTTCCACCTAAATTCCACACATGACTGACAAAGCCAGGAGAAATACCCAAAATGTATGGAAGCTCTATGCTGTCAGTAGTCACCTAGTGATAACCTTTATCTCACTCAGGCAACTACTGAGTATAAAAAAAAAAATAAAAAAAAATGAAAAGACCAATGGTTAGACCACAGCTGAAGATAAAAATGGAATAATCCACGTCAGGAAATAAATCACTTGCAGCTTCACAGTAGTACCCTTTATAAAACCAAAAGTTGTAACTGAGATGTAGTAGTCAAGGTAGGAAACGGTTCACTTGCAGTTTCACACCACTTTATTAAACAAGAGTAAGCGCTTTCGCGATCTAAGTCTACGGAGTATAATCAGAAAGAGAATTACAAGCAGAAATGGCTAAGTTATCTGGTCCATCTGTTAAGAATTAATCCAAAAAGTGAGCAGATACTGTACGCTGAGCATCCAAGTACTCCAGATTATGTGGAATGCTCCGCATTTAATGAAGAGCGAAGCCACTGTTCCGCTGTTCCGCATTGAACAGCTGTGGCTCCGCTACAAAGCTTTTGATTGGTTTGTATACCGCAATTAGTGCCAATCGGCATTGTGGTATACAAACCAATGCATAGCTCTGCTACCCTTCCGCATTGACTGTGCTCCACAGTTTTTGATTGGCTCGTAGACTGCATTTACGGCCAATCGCGAACTCTGTCTATGAGCCAATCAATTAGAGAGTCTGAGGAGGACAGGAGCCAATGAGATCTCCAAAATACAGGCCAGTTGTGTTCCTGGAAGCCTTTTTGCGTGAAAATAATGGCTTGAAAAAGGCTTCCAGGAATCAGAGATTTTACTTTTTCGGTTCGACCGACTGACTACATGAAAAGTTTGGCTGGAAGAAGGAAGGAAGGAGCAGCTGGCTGCCGATGAAGACATAGCGGGAGTCGAAAGTGGAAGTTAACCTGCCTGCCAGGATGGAGAGTGACTCGGTCAGTGAGAGGAGTCTGTTTGCTGTGTCAGAACAGAAGGGCTGAGGATTATCTTTCTGCTATGCTGCTCTACAACCGAGTAGGAATATCAACTTTGTGCCATGGTTGTATTGGATTATTTGTGCTTGGATTGGATTGCTGAAGTGGTACCGTGTGTATAGGCAGAGCAGAGGTAAGTGTTTTAGGCTTTTAGCTGTAATGGTTGAACTTGAAAATATTTCCCTTTAGAAGTGGTATGCTAGCACAGATCCTGTTATTTTAGCAACTTTCTAAGTGTGCAAGTGGTATTTAGTCTCAGTATTTTGTGTCCCTAGTATGCCTCTAAAATGATAGATAGTAATTTTGTATACCTAAACAGATTCTGTTATTCTAGCATCTTTCTAAGTTTAAAACAGCAATATTTAAAGTGTCTGCTTCTACTGCTTGTCCCCCTAGTATGTCTATTTTTTTTGGGGGGGGGATAAACTGTATGCCAAGACTGGTCCTTGTGCTAGCAAGTTTCTAGGTTTATAAGAGCAGTTTTTAAAGTGTTTGTATGTTTTTGATGCTTGTCCCCCTAGTACGTCTCTGAAAGTAATTGCCTTTTTTTTGAGAAACTGCATGCCAGGACAGGTCCTGTTCTAGCCTCTTTCTAGGTTTATAAGAGCAATATTTGAAGCGTTTGTATGTTTCTGCTGCTTGTCCCCCTAGTACGTCTCTGAAATTAATTGCCTTTTTTTTGAGAAACTGTATGCCAAGACTGGTCCTGTTCTAGCCTCTTTCTAGGTTTATAAGAGCAATATTTAAAGTGTTGTATGTTTCTGCTGCTTGTCCCCCTAGTACATCTCTCAAAGTAATTGCCTTTTTTTGAGAAACTGTATGCCAAGACAGGTCCTGTTCTAGCAACTTTCTAGGTTTATAAGAGCAATATTTCAAGTGTTGTTTCTGCTGCTTGTCCCCCTAGTAATTCTCTGAAAGTAATTGCCTTTTTTGGAGAAGCTATGCCAAGACAGGTCCTCTTCTAGCAACTTTCTAGGTTTATAAGGTCAATATTTCTAAGATTTTAAGAGGAATATTGTAGCAATATTTAAGTTTATAAGAGCAATATTCTAGCAATATTTCTAAGGTTATAAGAGCAATAGTCTAGCAATATTTCTAAGCTTATAAGAGCAATATTTTAAGGTTATAAGAGCAATATTTAAAGTTTCTGTGCTGCTTGTCCCTCTTATTATGGGCTTTGTCCATTTTTCTTGCACTAATAGGTCGAGAAGTATGTCTAGATGGATGTCAAAAGTGAGTTATAGTAATGGGATGCTTTAACGTATCCAGTTTTGTTTTTGGTAGAACTTTGTGTAACTTGATCTTGAATTCTTTGTCTTAAATGGCACATTCTTATAAAAGCGCAGAGGGCCCTGGTTTTAAGTACCTTTTTAGGCATCTTTACCAGGCCCACACCTTGCTGTAGGACAGGGGTAGAACACATCTAAAGTGGTGAATGTAAAATGCAAGTAGTATTGTCCTGATGTGTGTTGCAAGTGCCTTTGTTAAGCTGGATGTGTTTATCCTTGGCATGGATTTTGAGGTAATCAAGGGCGCTTTGAGTACTGAATGTCATGAAAGTCACTCTTCCCTTCTGCAACACTGGTTAAGTGGGCAAGTGAGCACCAGAGGATTGAAAGTGTCATCGAAGCAAGGAAGTGAAGCATGCAGGCCTTTATATTAAACAAAAGGAGCAGAGATGAGCAAGAGAAGAGGGTTCAAAGTCAGGAAACGTCCAGTGATATGGGTAGGTTATGGCCCTAGTGTCTTGTATCTTTGCTATTGAGGACATTTTCTAATTTTCCTTTCTACACTATAGCCCCATTTGTTTCATTGTTTAACACCATTGTTTTACGAACCTGCTAAGTACAGACTACACAGATTACAGTGATGACAGGGATGTAGATATAGATCGCACCCCAAAGAAGAGAAGATACACAATTTTTCAGCCAAGTTGGGCAAGTGCCTTTGACTGGCTATCTATGAGTAGGCGCAGAGTGAAATTTGCTTTCTGCAAGACTTGTAACACGGATTTCACAATCCATCACGGGGGCCGACATGATCTGCAAAGACATGCCAACAGTGAGAAAAACAGGCAGAATTGCAAGCATGCAGCTGGAAGATCTATGGTGGATTTCTTTGGACCTCAGAGTTTAACAAGTACAAAGGTGGTTGAAGCAGAGGTTGGTTTTGTTTCTCTCCTTGCTAAACACAACATATCATTTGCAGCAGGAGAACACATCTTGAAATTTATGAAGAAGTGTGGAGAGGATCAAGATGTTCTCCATAAAATGACATGTGGAATGACAAAGGCATCATGCATTGCACATGATGTTCATGGACCTCATTACCAGAATGATGCTGCAGTAGCCTGCCAGAAATCACCATTCTGTGTGTATATGGACCAAAGCACAGACATGGGAGATGACAAACTATTAGTCATCCTTGTTGGTTACCTTGATGAAAAGGCAAGCAAAAATGCGATAAGGTTCCTTCATATGCCAGAATGTGTGTCAGGAACTGGACAAGCAATGTTTGATTCTTTAATGTCCACTCTGACAAAATGTAACATTCCAGTTTCCAACATTGTGGGCTTTTCTTCAGACAATGCTGCCTCAATGATTGGAAAACACAATTCTATGCTGTCTTGTTTAAAGAGGTGAAGCCCACAATTATAAACATGGGGTATCTCTGCCACTTGGCAGATCTCTGCAGTAAGGCTGCTGTAAAAGCACTACATTCACCAGTTGAAGAACTTAAATCAGATGTGTACTGCCATTTCAGTTCTAGTGCACAAAGACAACAAAAACTGCAGGAATTTGCTTTGTTCACAGATACTGACCCCCACAAGATCATTAGACATGCACCTACTAAATGACTCAGTCTTGGTAAGGTTATTAACAGAACCCTGGACATATGGCCAGCTCTACATTTATATTTTCTGTCTGCAGAGCCAAGGTCTGCTAAGATTGACTTAATTTCTGAAAACCTGCAGTCATGAAGTGCATATGATTTTTATGTTCCTTAAGTATGCACTGGAACCCTTATTGGAGTTAAACATTCAGCTTCAGAACAGAGAAAGTCAGCTACTGACACTGCATGCCATTGTGCATAAACTCCTGCAGCAGTACGCTGGCAGAGTCCTCAGACCTGCAGCTGCTGTCAGACTAATCAAACACAGTGATGTGTCAGTGTTGACTGACAGTAGCTGTGTTCTACCAAATGGTGAACTGCGGATTGGCTACGAAGTCAAGCAGTACATGAACAGCCATGAGGAGGATATTGCTGGCACAGTCATTGAATTTAACTTTTACAAAAAAGTTGCAGCTTTTTATGCTGCAGTGCTGCAGAACATGCTGAAAAAGTTTCCCATGCAGGATCACTTACTGAAACATGCTGCATTACTTATTAATCCAGCCAAAAAATTGGGCATTTCTTCAGTACTTGCCAGATATGTTGGCTTCCGTCTGGGTGTATGTGAAAATGATGTTGAGGCTGAACAACTAATTGATGAGTTCACCCAATATCAGATCGAGGACATGGGGAATCTGACAGGCCCCACTCCTGTGTGTCACAGTACTGGGCACACCTTCTGAGGGACCTTTGCACTGAAGGGAAACTGCCACTCTTTAAGCAGCTGATGATGAGCCTACTTTGCTTGCCACACTCTAATGCACAAGCGGAAAGAGCATTTAGTATGGTGCGGAAAGTGAAAACTGAACCGTCAGTCTCTGTGTATAAAAACACTGAACTCTTTGCTGGCAGTCAAAATGAATGAAGAACTGGATGTCTATGATATTAGGCTGCCAAAACATTGTTTAGAGGCTGCCAAGAAAGCCACAGCAGCATACAATAAGTCTACGTCTGACGTATGATAGGATGCTGTTTAACTTGGTCTAAACTTTGTGTGAATTGCAATATGTCTGTTTAGAAAATGTAGTAAATGTGATTTTTATTTTTGTAAAGTGCTGTTTCATTTACTTATGGTCTGGTTATGGTATTGCAGGTTATCAAATAAAGGTTTTTGGATCTGAGAAGTGTGTGTTATTGAATTTTACAGTTCTACCATGCTCCATGGCAATGGCACGTTTCACGCAGTGCGAAAATAGGGTGTTCCACATTTTGACCATTTGTCACACATTGTTAGGGTCTGTGTTCCACATTGGCGACTTAAGAGGTTGAGACCTATGACTGTATGTATGCACAAGCACTTCACTGACTGCAATATTAACCATTCCCACCAATTACCCCTTCAGCAGTCTACTTTTGCACAAACACCAAAATGAAACATCTCCCCAGTGAGCATTTCAGCAGTCTGTCCTTCTATGCACATGCACTAGAATGCAACATTACCATCAATAAACCCTTCAGCAGCCCTTCCAAGTATGCACAAGAACCAAAATGAAACATTCCCCCCAGGACTCCTTCAGTAGTATATCAGAGTATACACAAGCTCTAAAATGAAAGATTTGCCACGTGACCCCTGCGGCAGTATGGCCATGTATGCACAAGCGTCCAAATGAAACATTTTTCACGAGACCCCTTCAGTAGTCTGTCCAAGTATCCACAAGAACCAGAATGAAACATTCCATCCAATGACCCCTTCAATAGTATGTCCAAGTATACACAAGCACTAAAATGAAACATTGGCCATGTGACCCACAACTGAAGACCAGAAGTAATGTTGGGATTCTAAAGCTTTTAACTACTAAAATGAACTTTTAAAGACACTGAAAGATACATTTTACTGGTGTGTTGTATCCAAACAAAACTCTAGTGTATCTGTAAAATGTTCACTTCCTGACAGCTGTCAATGTATGCTCAAAAAAAAAAAAAAAAAAAAAGGTTATAGTGATTTCACAAGAGCATTTAACAATTTGAAGACTAGGGAAAATAATGTTGCATATGTGAGCCCTTCTGCAAGCTCTTTGGCAGTGGATATGCTACCTGTTTGCCACTGACAGTAACAGACATTACAGACTATAGCACATAAAAAATATGATGAAAAATAAAGTACTCGTCTTTCAGACCCTGTTGTATGATTTTTAAAGGCTGGTGATATGACCTTAATGCTCAAACATTGGCAGATATGATGAACACCTACAAGTACAACGGGTACCAAGCTTACATCTCAACTGTCCAGATTTGTGTAGAATGTGTAGATTTTAGTTTCATATTTTGGTCTTTTCCTCATAAAATTTGCAGTTTTCTGGCAAATCACTGAGGGCAACAGTCCTTAAATAATAAAATACATTTGAGTTTCAGACGTCACATTTTTTGGAAAATGCATGTTAACATCAATCATTTTATTATAACATCTTTCTGACTTGTAAGAGCAATATTTAAAATCCGTCCCTATTTTGAGGTCGTTGCCCCCCCATTATTTTATGTTTTGTCCAGTTTTCTAGCCCTAAGAGGTTGAGAGGTATGGTACCAAGGGGAAGATAAGTTTGAACACCTTTACCTAGAACTAGAGATATCACTTTCTTATGACGTCATTGTAGCATTTAGGACTTCAGAATAAACACACAGTGTTTTCCGATCATCTTCATAATGTGTGCAATATATTTTGATATTGGGAGATGCAGGCCTAGCCACCCGGCGGTGTAAACCTTGGCTCAAGATGATTGTCACTGATGAAAGTGACACCCAGACCCCATGTGCAAAATGGGTAAAAGAGGTTGAGTATGGATGGATTAGGATGCGCAGATGAGAGACATTGTTATTTTACAACCAAACTTGTGCGCCTTCAACAAGTGCACTTCTTGTACTGCCAAGCAAGTTTTAGCCATGTGTTGCTGCATGTAAAATACTACAAAAATGTTATTGCCACAATTAGCACAATCTCAGAAAAAAAAAATAAACAAAATGACTTAAATTTAATGGCATTCCTAAATATTTTGCTACTTGATATAATTACATCAGAGGTTGCTATTGTTCAGAATAAAGGTAAATGTTCATTTTTGCACCAATAAACAGAGCAATTGCCTCTTCACTTCTCTTCAGACTTTGAGAAAAGTGACATTTTCGAAATGCATTGCTCAGATGATCTGAACGATTCCTCCTCCCGTATTTGGCCTGAAGCCTCTACCCTCAACTTACATATACGCAGATCTCACTACTCCCCTCATTTTCAGAAAACTCAGTTCTTCTAATATTATAATAAGGCAGTCTTGTGCTTTCAACACCCATACTCCTGATGCGCTTCATTACCTCGTGCAGCCATTTACATAACTTGCAACATAATATCAGGGTCATGTTCACAGCTGTCATATCGATGGCTGCCTATTAACAATTTGGATGGATATCTTTGGGCTGATATATCATTATGGATATATACAGTTTAATAATTAGACTATGCAACAAATGGATAACTTTAAATATGCACCAAAACAATGGAAATCCCTAAGCTTGGTATTTAATGAGGTGCCAACACTCACAAACTCCATTTACTGTGAAACTGCTTTTGTACAATATAGCTTCACTACTAGAGCGTAAATATTCAGCTTTTTAACTAGCTTTTGATAATTGTTTGGCGCAATAGCTAGGACAGATCTTTACAGCTACACAAAATACACTATTTGTGCTACACTTAGTTTCGCTGTAGCAGAGAGACACTTCAGTCATCTGTATTGGGGACAAGGCATGTTTAGATGCTCTAAAAGGTTGATTTTTGGACTATACAATCTCGGGCAATAGATACAAGTCTTGAAGAGGGGTATTTAATTGTGCCTACTTATAAAGCTCATTCAGTTCCAAAAAAGGCTGGTAGGACAATGGTAAGATTGCATTGTGTTTCACTCTGGGAATTCATGCACCAGTTTCTGAATGTCTTGCAAGCTTATCTGCCTGGTACTGTAATCCTAGGAAGCTAACTACAACTTGAAAGAGCAGGTGGGGAAAGTCATTAAATTGCAGAAAATAACAGCAAACAACTGAGTTGCAGACTTCGTACCCTTCAGAAAATTCATACTAATGCAAAACCTGTTATTAAATCTGACTCTGACCTTACCACACATAAGGTATACAGTACTCTGCTTTTAATAAAATATTGCTTACCTGAAGGACAAGAAAAAGTAGTTCTTGAGCCAAGAAGTACAACAGAAGGGGAACGGGAAGTTCCTAGTAAGACCCGCCAAACCAATGTGGTTTCTGCAACAGCGATCCTTGCAAGCCATGCCCAAATAAAAAAGAGGAATCCAGTAGCAGGTAAAAATTGGCAAATATAAGCAAAAGAAAGGAAATACCTGTTGCTGGACCCTCTATTTATTTGGGTATAACAAAAGAAACTTAGGATGGGGGTGGACGTGTTATGCAAGTAGTGGCTTGGACTGCAGGAATCCGATTGGCTGCTAACACTTGCTTGAGCAAACACTTTGAAAGGAGATTTTCTCCTAAAAGTTTAACATGACCAGCATGGAAAAACTTGCTGAATCTTATCTATATTAGGTAAATAACAAGTTCAGTTACGATTTCAGCATGTTCTACACTAAGCTGATCTACAAACCTAACTTACAGTTTCACGCGTATGTGGAAGGTGCTCAGGGGTAACTGCTTGCAATTCCTATCCTCTCATAGTGTACTCGGATGTAAGCACAGAGGCGCTATGAGATGGTAGTCGGGGTTAATGAGTTAAAAATGAAGTCATAGGTGGTGAGATGGATATTAAACTGGCTGAAGCACAAAGCAACACTATGAGTTGCAGACACCTTATCAGAAAGTGACCATCTTTTTGCTTCAGAACTCAGTGCTGGTACCTCTCCTTTTTGACATTTCCTTCTAAGATCTCCAAGCAGACTGCCAAGACTTCTAGCTAACAAAGGTTGCAGATGACTGCAAAATGGAGGTTGTTGTTAAGTTGCTGTCTGACACCTAACGTTTCCAGAAGGAACTCTGCCTATAAATTCTTGACATATTAAAGATTGTCTCAGACCAAGTACTAAATATTCCCTTATTGGTAAAATCCTTAAAAAAATTGTTTAAAATCAACTAATCCATTACCTCTCTTAACATCATCTACTATCCTCAAAACACCATGACTCTGGGCTAGTAAGAGCCCTTCTACTGCACTCTGGACACTTACTGATAATATCCTCCTGGCTCTGGACAAAGTCCACCTCAGTGTAGCCATCTTTATTGACCACAGCATTCTGTTAGATCACCTAACTGAAACTGGAATTATACCAGATACAGCTCCATGGTTTAAAAATTGTCTTTCTAGCCTGTACTTCTCTGTGCAGTTTCAAAACACCCTCTCTGCTTTTCATGCCCTTCCTTAAAGGAATACCCCAGGGCTTCATTCTGGAAATCTTTCTTTTTTCCATTTTCATTAGTAAACTACCACTTGACCTCCTTCACTTCCTTCTCTTGCATTATAATGATGACAGGGTCTTAACCTGACCTCCTCAGCCATACAGCAACCACTACAAGTGGCTTTCTTTCTCATATCAAATGGCTTACTAACAGAAAGCTAATTTTGAGCATTTCCAAAACTAAAACACTGCTGTTTGGTATCACCCCTAAATGGCAGAATAACTTTCAGTCTCTTCTTATCCATGACCATCTTGATAATCCAATTAATAAAATCATCTCCTTCAAATATACCTTGACATATTGCTCGATCCTGCACTGAACTTTCACCTTCGTCTAGAAAAAAATACAGAAGAAAATGAATTCCCTCCTATTTTGGTGATATAAAATTTGTCCCTTTCTTTCCACTCCAACCAGAAATGCCATAGGCAAAGTCATTATACTACCACAGCTTGAATATGGACTCCTAATGTTTTCAGCAGGATCCAAGAAAAAAACTCCTCCAGCATCCAAACAGTAAGCAACTCTATCTGTCATTTCATTACCCTCTTCCCTAGAAATGAGCATCATTGTATTGTGCTAAATAAAGTTAGTTGGCTATCTGTCCAACAAAGTGCCAACCTGCTTCTTCGATTCCAGTTCTACAAGCTCCTTAAAGAACACTCCTGCCCTTCTATTGTCTCCATCCTATTCAGATGACCCCCCCCCCCTCATTACAATTTAAGAAGTCATAAGCAATCTGGTCCACTTTTTCAATGTCCTGTATCCAGACTTCATTGTATTAACCATGCCTTCTCCATCCTAGAAACCAAACTCTGAGAATCCCTCCCTACTAATCTTAAAGACTTCACCTCATACTCCTCATTTTGTACCTAGCTTAAAGATCATCTTGAGTCTAGGTCATTTTGCAAATTATTTCCCTCTGGACACATCACCTAATCCCCCACCAGTCAGGCACCGTTTACTTCCTCACATTATTTCCCTACACTAATGTATGACATGTTTTCCACATTGAATAAATTGTATGTAGTTAATTTCTATATGCTCATATCTTACTTTTCCTATCATTTACACTTTGTGCTCTGTTTGTTCACTATTTCACTCTCTTCTTCCTCTTCCCTGCTTACTCTAACCGTCTTTTTTCCTATCATCCCTTATACTGTGAACTTTATTATTACTGTTATTGACTCATATTAATCTTCACACAACATTGTGTTTGTATTCATAATACTTTTTTGTTAATGTGCTTGCTACTGTCATTTACATTTGTCCTGACTGAGATAGAAATAAGGTCCATTCAGATCAGTGTTCCACTGTTGTTGCCAAATTGAATTAATGAATGAGTAAATACTAAAAAGTGTAGTATCATCACTTTTGGTAGACAACCTCATCCACCCCCCATCATACTAAGAAATGAAACTTCCCATGCATGGTAAGTAGCACAACTCACTATCTTCCTTCAAACATAACCTAGATAACTGGCTGGGTGTTCACAAATTTACTCCAGGATTGAATGGTATGACCCTTTTGGAAAAAGGAGGTGTGGCCTGAGATAGGGTGTTGTCAAGGTACAAATGGTTATAATACTCAAGATCCCAGGAAGATCTATGAATCTGCGAGTATAGTAATGTGTCCCAGTTTGATTCTTTCATTTATAGCCAACATCTACTGCAATTGCAGTAATTATAAAAAAAGGAAAAAAAAATAGATTGCTTATTGCAGGCCACATGTGCTGTTACCACATCCTACAGATGCAGCATACCTGGAGTTCTGTCAGTTGTTCTTAGACATGTATGCATTCCCCACCCTGATGAATAATATTAATGCTCATTGAAATCTGATTCTGTAACAACTCTTTGCTTTCACAAATAGACTGCTGTCTAAAGATTGCATAAAACATGAAATAATGATCATAGTAATGTATTTCAGTTTACTGTTGTCATTCATAACCACACCCTGACCTCAGCTACCATAATTATTAAAAGTAAGTAAATTAAAATAGACCACTGCTGTGCACAGTGTGAATTGTTTCCATTGTCTACAGATGTAGTAACACCTCAACTTAATGCATTTTATTGGAGTTTTGATCTCAGAGTTGCCCCTTAGCTAATTCATCAGGTTCAGTAATATATGAGTATGCATGGTATATTTTCAGTAGCGAGTGAACAAAACTAAAGAAAAGAACTTCTGCAGAGCTTGTGATTCCAGAGGTAACTGTAGATTTCAAGGAACTATGGGAAGACACAAATGTATCCTTAAGAGGCACAGACCATGATAACTCTCATTATGTGTCCATGAAGCTGTAACAGTGAGCAGAGAAACAAGCGTGTATGGGTCCATAGTCCTTTCCTGCCAGTACACTGCATGTTGCTATGATGCAGGAGTAGGTAGATTCTTTCTTCCTCTCACAACTGCCCATATAGGAATACCCGCTGCTCTATGTGAATGTTTCAACCATTTTTCCTGTAGACAAGCACTGCAACTATATATCTACATGTCCTACCCACTCTTCTCCTTCTTTTAGAAATGCTTTAGTGGTTGATATTGCACTTCTTTCTCATGCCAGCTTCATGTGAGAGGTCATAGATGAGCACTTGCATTGTACTGCTTCTATGTACCACATCCATACCTCTCAAACTCTTAGAGCAAGAAATCTAGACAAAGTCATAAATAAAAGTGGGACAAATGCCCAAAAATAGGGACAATTTTTAAATATTGCTCTTACAAACTTAAAAAGCTGATAGAATAACAGGTTTTGCAATATCATAAATTTTCTGAAGGATATGAAGTCTGAAACTCAAGTGTCTGTCATTATGTTTTAACTTCAGTCTTTAATGATTTACCACTAATTTGCCAGAAAACCACAATTTTATGAAAAATGGACCAAAATTATGAAATCTGGACATTCTCGAAAGTCTGTACAGTTGAGAGGTATGAAACAGCTTAGGTGGCTGTTAGTGCAATCTGCCCATCTGTACAGTTTGGAATGTTTTTTTTTGCAATAATGTTTCTTTCTTTGTCTGTTATATTTTACCTTTATTGACCTTATGGCAAGTTATTTCCCCTCTGATTTTTTTTTTATTTTCTGTCATCCGATAAACTTTTCCCACCGTTTGCTGTTTAGATTTCCTCCATGGATACTTTTTTTAAATATTAACATACAAATCTGACATATTATGGCTAATTTATGTATTGAGGAAAAGACTCCTCAGTGGCTCTGGGAGTGTCTGCCACTGGCTGGCTTCCAAAGGGTACTTACTTGCATCTTAACTTTTTAAGATAGCATTTGACATGGTTGGATGACTTAAATAGTTCAATATTTTATTTTAATTATGGTGCTTTTAAGCTTTATTTATTAATCCTCTGTGTTGTTTAGTTGTTGTTATTTGTTTTTGTAATGTGTTTGTTTTATTTGAGGAAATGACACTTTGTGATACAATACTTTAATATAGTTAAAGTTGAAATGCTGGTAAAAAATGTAAAACCTTACTGCCTTGCTAATAAACATGAGTAGCTGCTCATATACTCTTATCAAAGTCATGGTTGTCTGTCTTTGGTTTCTTCTTTTTCCACTCTACCTTTTAGCATGCTTAGTTTTGTGTTATGCAACTTTACTGTTAATGCAAAGCTCTGTCCTCTGACTTAACTGAAGGTTTTAACCAGTTGGTTAAAGCAGTTACTGTCACTCCCATCTTTTCTGTAAGTGTTGGTCATTTGTTTATTCTATCCAGGACACATTCATTGTTTGTGAATCTTTATGCAAGCCTTGGCCCTTTCTCCTGTTGTAAGTATAAATGTAGGCACCTAATGCCCACATATAAGGTTTCCTTAGCATGTCAGTATTAAAGATTGCCTGACTTTTAGTTGTAAATGTTAATATACTCAGCTCCAGATTTCAGTCCACCATTGTAAATGAATTATCTGGAAGGTTAAGATTTTGGAGCAGTCTCACAGAATGTGGTTAAGGGTAGCTACTTTAAATCCTTTTATGCAAAAAGAGACACTAGAAGGATTCATTTTACTCACTTTCTTAGGCTTTTAGTAAACCTAATACATTGGATTCACACACTGTCAGAATTAAGTTCAAAGATGATTACTAGATTAATCAAGCCTAGTAAAGCTTCCCAAATATATTTTGCAGTTTGGATACCACTGATTTTACATGGCAATGTAGTGGGTTAGCATTTACAAGCTTCCCATTTTTAACAATGACATAGGTGGCAGATCAAGTGTAAATTTATGATTCCCCATCCGTTGCTCAAAATTGTACTTAAATAGGTGCAGGGAGGAACTCTGCTTCACATGAATGGGAAGGCTGTTCCAGAGAAAGGGTGGTCTCTGAAGTGCATGCTACTCCCCCTAACATGAGTTATTTATGTTGCAGATGAGGTTTAGGTTAGATCAGGTATTTCAGGTGCTATTTGTTTTGCAGATGTGAAACAGGTCTATAGGTGGTGGATCAGAGGATGCTTTGTAAGCTAGGCATAGGTTTCCACTCCACAGCTTAAAAGAGACTGAATACAAGGATAAGGCTTTGAGGTGTATGCATAGGATATATGCTGTCTACACCTTGTATTCTTTTTGTGAGGAACCTCTGTGGATGCTCCATTTTGTTTGCATATTCCTAACCTGAGGTACAAGCCAAAGGTGACATTCTACTCAATGACTGGTATAATAAGGGCTCAGTACAATGGAACTATGACATCTTTGGACTTATAGGCCATACCCTTGCTTTTAAGTTGCACAGTGTTGAATGATTTCCTTACTACAGTAGATACATAGTGGTCAAAGGCCAAGTCACTGTTTACATATGTTCCCAAATCCGTGACTGCAGGGCCACCTCTTAAGGATGTATTATCAATACAGTATTTTCCAGGGGTGTTCGGCTTTCTAAAATAGATCATGACTCTGGCACCAGTTGTTAGTCTGTATTAAAGTCTTCCTGGAGGGTGTTTGTATCACTGGAGGATTCTACGAGTGTGCATAGTTTGCAATTATCTCTGAACTTGGTCAGCCAGAGGCCCTTGATGTTGGCTTTGACTTCAGAGAAGTAGATACCATAAAGGAGTTGTGAGAGTGCCAAGCCTTGTGGTACCCATCTAGTGACTGGTCTTTTTGCAGAGGTAGACTCACCTATCCTGAATTGTTGTCTCCTGTTTGTAAGCCAGCTGGCTATCCAGTGTGTGATCTAATTGTGTGAGCTTGTCTACAATGCCTGAGTGGGGTATTGTGTTAAATGCTCTGGCCAAGTTGAGGTAGGCAGTATACATCATTTTGCCCTCATTCTTTGCTTTAGTGGCCTTCTCAAAGACGTGTGACAGATTGAGTAGGCATGACCTGCCCTTAACAAAATCAAACTAGTTTGGATGCATTGTCTGATAGTTTTCTATATCATTATTTATCATGTCCATGATTATTCTTTCCATACCTTATATATGTGACTAGTCAGGTTATGGGTTGGTAATTTTCCAGGTTCATGGATGGTCCAACCTTGTGCAGAGGGATAACAGTTGTAGTCCTCCATTAACCTGGTACAAAGCCTGCTTGGAGGCTATGATTGACTATTGCTGTTTCATGCCGTTAAAAAGATCCTGAGATATTGTCAGAGCCCATCAATGCAGTATTTTTGGCCTTAGAGAGTGCATTCAGGGTCTGTTCCCTAATGATAATTGGGAAAGCTATTGTTGGAGGTATTTCTTAAGAGGTGTGTTTGGGAGAAAGTGGGCTAAAATTTGAGCTGCATTTATCAGCCAGTAGTTTTATATCATCCAGCTCAGGATAGGTGGCCCAATATATGATTAATTTGGAACACACTTTTTCTTTCCCACTTTAGCACTGTAAATTGAACATCACATATCCTTGTTGTATGATCTTGCAGAGAATAAACATAACTCACATCTTTCTATTCCATTTTTTTACTTTGATTAAGCCTTTCCACTATTAATTTGTTACTGAGTTATGTGTTTTAGGAAATTTATGACTACTTCTGGCAGATTCAGTAAAGATATTAAATTAATCAGCTATAGATTAGATTAAATGTATTCCGTAGGGTAACTCACATAGTATATGCCACTCACATGGAGTTAAATGGCATAATAGTGGCATTCCATTAAAAGAGTCTAGTGAGAGCATAGATGGGGGAAGAACCATGTTTTCCATGTGCTTCCCTGAAGGTAGGCCTGAGCCTGGGTTAAGTAGCTCTGCCTGAGGTCTTGTTGCTGCTGCAGCTTTCTGAGTGTCATGTGACCAGGATGTACCATTGATAGCCTTGATAAAGGTGAGATCACTAATAAGAAGCTGACTGATACTAGAAATTTGAAATAATGACATTCTGGGAATGAAGTATGACCTTAGAACATTTCAGCCAGCCAACCTGTTTCACTACAGAATAAGTTCTTATAGCTTGTACAGTGTATAATATTTTATAATTTTGTCCATTTCTTTTATTTTTCCTCCTCCTTTCTTCTCACTGTAGTGCTGTAGCCCATGCAAGTCAACATTCAACACTGACAAATATCTGTTTGAACAGTATCATTTCTGTAAGTTTCTTTGAAATTTGGGGAAACTGGTTCAATCAGCAAATGGGTTTCATAATGAAGTACACACCTTTTTTAATGTGGATAACTAGCTAGCAAGTAGTGAAAAAGTGTCATGGAGAGTTATTTGAGAATGTGCTAGTAGTACGAAGTGTGCAACATAGGGTAGTCTAGTCATTTGTTTTAACTTTTTCATAATAAGCATGACTTACCTTTTTACCAGATTATTTGAAGGGAAGACATGCTATTAGTGGGCTCCATATTAAAAGAATGAGATCAGGAAATATCAAAACCACTGCCTGCCAGTCTTTTGTCATTGTAGGGGTAGTAATGGAGTCCATGATGGAAGAATAGTCTTAGAATGCCTGGAAGCCAGTGGGACATGGATACACAACAGAACATTGTCAGATAAATCTAATGTTTGACTGTATAATAAGTGACGAATAAGGGACGAAAACGCATGAGAGTACCTGTGGATTGAAAAGCATTAATGTGTATGTCCGATTTGTGTCATTAAATTTTCGAAAGAAGCATCAAGTGTTCTTTCTGGCTGACTGCACTCTTATACAGCTTTGTTGTATAATAAGTGTCTTAGATAAAAATGGGGTCTTGGCATAGACGACGTTGAGTTTGGTAAAAACATTGGACTCTGTACCACACAGCAGGTGAGAGAACCAATAAAAAAAAGCCTTGAGGTGGGTGCTAAGACAATAGCATGGCTGAAACATTGACTAGACAATTTGGTACAGGCAGCCATAATAAATGTAGCCCATGCAGATGCTAGGGTGGTAACAGTTAGGGGTACGTATATGAGAATTCATAGTTGAGCTGTTCCTTTTCATTGTCTTTTTAAAGGTACAATGAAAGTATGTTTGAATTTGTGCTGATAACACAACAATTTACAACAGAGATTATGCACACACTTGCACGCATGCACACATGCACCAACCCACATGCAGAAAATCACAACTTAAATTCTGTTTCAGAAAACTAAGAATTTCCTAAGTACTGTATGTCTAAACCCCAAACAACAATGCATAGCTAGAGGGAAAGGCAGTACCTAAAAATAAACATATTAAAAAAGCATCAGGGAAGGCCACCAACATACTTTAATGCATAATAAACATCACTAGTAGAAAATGAGACTTTTTTACCTCTCAGTGGATATTTAATTATAAAAATATTGTACGCAGCTCAGTACTGTTAAAGCATATGATAAAGACTGTTCAGATAGTAAAGGTGACATATTTTCTGCTGTAAAACAGAAAAAAAAGAGGGAAAAAAAAACATGCAAACAGACTATAGAAAGACTTACACTAAAGAATAAAGTAGATTAGAAATGTAGTAGAATATTGTAAGTACCTTAATGCGATGTGTAAAGGCCACTAGCTGCCATTTTTCAGAAAATAGATGTTTTGAGAATAAAAAGTTACAGTTTGAAGCTACTAGGTGACTGGGTCAAACAGGACAAATAGAAATGTGATATTTCAGTTAGGCAGCGGATGGTTATAATAACCTTGACAGTGACATGCTAGGGTCAAAATATTAACAAAATGTAAGAGTGCCTAAGACGTAGCTATGGAGGTTTGTGCGTAGTGTGGAGAAAAATGAATCAGCTGTTGGGTACAAACATAATCATCTTCTCTGTCCTTATTCAAGGGAGTTTCCAGTACCCAAAGATATATTGCACTCTCTCTCTCTTTCTACATTCTTTCACGCTTCTATCAGCCCTTCCTGGGCACCCAGTTATCATTACCCTCCTCCCCCTCACTACTGGAGTGCTACACTATTTCCAATACTTTCTTTGTATTGATATTTCCTTTAAAGTATGTGCATCGGATATAGACCAAAACTGTCTGTAATAATTTTGAGTAAAAGATTCACTTGAAAGTATATATACTAGAGGGCTACCTCCAAAACTCTCTTTATATATTTTTAAACATCCAATGTTAAGTTGTCAATCTCGCCTTCATTCTTGCTTGATGGGTTCAGAGCCGATCCCTCGGCTCCGACTCGGCACTTGCTAAGCTCGAGAGTCACTTTTACCAGCTCGAGGCAGCCCCATATCCCATGATGCAAGGCGGTAAGTACCCAGATCTCGTTTGCCGCTTCGCTTATGAGGTCCTCCTTTTACCAGCTCCTGGTAAGTGATTCAATTTACTAATATTCAAGCCCCTTTTTTTGTTAAAAACTTATTATTATTAGTTATAAGTTAATTATTTAGTTTTCCTGACAGAAATCCCTGTCTCCCTTAATATTTTTTAGTCAAACTTTACCCATCCCATCCCCTCCCTGTTAGGGCGTGTGTGTGTTTATTTTTAGGAATACCTTTTGGTATTTTCTTTAATTTAAGTTTTTTGACTGGTGTGTGTGTGTGTTTAAGCACCATGTCAAAGGAGAGGGTCTCAGGTTTTAAGAAGTGTGACTCGTGCTGTCAGAAGATGTCTCTGACAGACGGTCACACTTCTTGCCTGTATTGCCTGGGGCCTCTTCACCTGCAGGACTCCTGTGCTATTTGTCATTCCTTCAGCCAGAGAGTCCTGCAGGAAAGACGTAATAAACTGATTCTTAGGGGCCTTCTTAAGCGGAGGGCTCTCCGGCTAAGTTGGCTCCGTCAAAATCAGTTAAATCTTCCAAGGCCCAGGCTTCTGTTTCTAAGCCTGCGGCCTCGGCTCGACTTCGCTCGAGTCGAGATCGGCTCCGGCTGGAGCCGATTCTGGCTTAAAGCCTTCGGCACCGATGGCTATCGGTGCCGAATCTGTATCGACCGCCGGTGTCGGCTCCGATCGGTTCCGACACCCATGTGGCTGACAGGCATCGGTGTCGGCTCCGATCGGCTCCGACACCGTTACTTTGGTGGCTGTATCGGCTCCGGCTGGAGCCGATACATCGAGGCTTCCTGTCGGCTCCGAGAGGTCGGCTCCGACAGGATCTATGGTATCGGCTCCGATGGCTCATTCCAGGAAGAGGTCGAGGTCTCCTTCCTTGGAGCCGATACTTTCGGCTCGGCTTCACCTCTTCTATCGGAACGGAGCCATCGGAGCCGATCTTCAAGGTCATCCAGGTTGTCAGATCATGACCTAGAGAGAGTGGTCAGTAGATTACTTAAGTCACAGGTACTGGCCCAAATGTTACACAGTCCGTCTCAACAGACGACTGTTGGTCCACACCCCATTACAGTTCCTCCTTCAACTCTACCCCAGAGCTTGGAGTTGGAGTCTTTGGGAATGGTTACTGCTACGGCTGGAGGACGGATACCCCCTTCTGTTCCTTCAGCCTCTACTCTTATCTCCTCTTCGAGACCTTCCTTAGAGGGATTCGGTGGTCGGGCTTCCATGGTCTCCTCCGAGGGGGTGAGTGGCATCGGACCCTTGTCCGAACCCGCTCTTCCCCTTGGAGCCTCGGCCTTGGTGAGCTCGGCTCCGACATCTGCCTCGGAGGCTTCCCTTCGGTGGTCCCTGGGTTCCTAGCTCTTGGAGCGGGTTCTCTCGGACCTGCCTGGGAGGAGCATTCGAGGTGATGAAGAGTGTACTGGCCACTGGTATCAGTCAGCAGTCTGTTCCGTAGCTCCTCCCTCTATAGTACCTGTTGACATCTCTGCCACTTCTCTTGCTACAGGACCCAGAGATCATCCGCCTCAGGTTTCCCCATTGGGAATTTCCCCTCTTCCGAGGATTCTCCTGATGTTTCGGGAGATCCTCCTAGGAAGAGGACTTGTAAGAGGAAGCATGTAGACTCCCGAGTCTGTCACTTGGATACTGACTTTGATGAGTCAGAGGGATCCCTAGATCCCCTCTGAGGATGTCTCCTTCTCAGACATCCTAGAACTTCTGAAACAGAGGGAAACTGGCCCACCAACAATCCCTCTGAGGATGAGTCAGTATACCTAGAGGCGTTTGGATCTCGGCCCTCCACCTCCTGGGTGTCTCCGCCTTCGACCCCTTATGCAGGTTATTGCACGAAGGCGTGGGCAGCTCCTGACTCTGTAGAGCCAGTCCCTAGGAGGCCTTCAAAATTTATCACTGCCCCGTGTGACAAACAATTCCTTACTAAGGGTGTCCCCGCTGATGCCATGGTGGTGGCTGCGGCCACCAAAAAGGAACTTGCAGATCCTTCCGTGCCCGTCCATCCTCCTAATAAGGACTCTAGGACCATGGATAGGTACGGTAAGCGGATGTTTTCCTCAGCGACCTTTGCTATGCGTTCGCTGAATTACCTATGTCACTTCACCAGACTGCAGAGGGATATCCTGAAGGAGCTGTGAGAAGTAGTTCAGGATCCTACAGCTGCAGGGGCTCAAGAAAAAATTGCTTCGCAGCTAGGAACCCTCAATTCCATTGCAAACTCCTCCATGCGGCTAATATCTTATGCTGCGGATGGAGCGAGTAGAGCCGCAGGTACAGGTGTGGCTCTTAGACGCCAAGCCTGGATGCGGCTATGTGATTTTGCGGATCCCTTTAAGGCGTCCTTCACAAATTCTCCCTTTGATGGGTCAGCTTTGTTTGGCCCTCAGGTGAAGGAAACCTTGACCAGGTGCGAGCAGGACGGCAAGACTCTTTCTGCTGTTGGAGTCCGTTTTCCACCCCTTCTAGACCTTATCCCAAAGGACAGAAGGGCGGAAGATGTGGTTCCATAAATCCCAAGGAGTCACGCCGATTCACGTGGTCAGTTTACCCCTAGAGGCAGAGGGGTAACAACAACAGACGCCGCTCTAGAGGCAGAGGGGTCCAAGAACCAGGGAAACAGGGAGCCTCTCTCTGACAAGCCCTTTCAGCATCCCTGAGGTGTTGCCCGGCTGTCCCTCCTTGGAGGCAGTCGGGGAAGATTATCACTGTACCCAGAAGCCTGGCATTCCCTCACTCAAGACAGATGGGTACAGTCGATCATATCCAAGGGTTACATAATTCCTTTCGAGGAAAGTCCCTTCCCTCAAGTTCCCTTCCAGATGTACCACCCGGTCTAAGGGAGATTGCAGAGTCAGAAATCTCAAAACTACTGCAAAAAGAGCCATTCAGCCAGTTACAACAGACCATTCAGAGCCGGAATCTACTCAACGTTCTTTTGGTCCCCAAAAGACGGGAGACTGGAGACCAATATTGGATCTCAGCAGACTCAACAAGTCTGTCAGGAAGACAAGATTCGAATGGTCACTCTTCAGTCAATTCTGCCCTTCTTACAGAAGGACAACTGGATGTGCTCAATAGATCTTCAGGATGCGTACTATCACATCAAAATTCACAGACGCTCCAGGAGATTTCTCCGCTTCGGCTGGGGTCCAGTCATTTCCAGTTCAGAGCCCTGCCCTTTGGTCTCACTACAGCCCCCAGAGTGTTCACCAAATGCATGGCAGTGGTCACGGCTCACCTGAGACGTCAAGGATTCCAGGTGTTTCCGTATCTCGACGACTGGCTCCTGTCAGCCACCACCAGGCATCAGCTTATACAAGCCAGGGATTACACAATAGACCTTTGTTCTCTTTTGGGCATCTCAATCAACTTCGAAAAGTCATCCTTATCGCCCTGCCAGTCTATTACCTTCATAGGCGCAAACTTAAACACTGTTCGGATGTCAGCTACCCTTACAGAACAAAGAGTTTCAGACATTCAGACTCATGTCAGGATCATTCTGGCCAGCAAGAAAATACAGGCCAGAATGGTTCTAAAGGTATTAGGTCTCATGGCTGCGGCCATTACTCTTCTTCCCCTGGCTCGATTCTACATGCGCCTTCTTCAGTGGATGCTGTTCACACAGTGGTAATACCAGCAACTTCCAATGCGTCACCAGATTCTGGTGACACAGACATGCAAAGAGCATCTTGCTTGGTGGATCACATCGTCTCAGGTTCACCAAGGTAGGTACTTTGTACCCCCATCCCCGATAGCCACTGTCACCACGGATGCCTCCCTGATCGGGTGGGGGGGTCATTATCAGGGCAGGATGGTTCATGGGACGTGGCAGCCGTTCGAGTACCATCTGCACATAAATGTCCTGGAGATGAGAGCAGTGCTTTTAACGTTGCAAGCCCTCAACGACTTTCTTCCCGTAGGGACAATTGCAGTCCACACAGACAACATGTCTGTAGTTTGGTATATCAACAAACAGGGCGGAACCAAGTCCTACCCTTGTGTCGAAGCGCTCAGACTATGGCAATGGGCGATCTCCTCTCATCGGTTTCTGGTAGCAACGCATATCCCTGGGAAAACCAACATTATAGCGGACAGATTGAGCAGAGCTATCCTCATGCCTCACGAGTGGTCTCTCAAGCAATCTATAGCGGAAGAGATTTTTCTGGAATGGGGTCGTCCATGTTGCGATCTTTTGCTACTCCCCAAAACAGCAAATGTCCAGACTTCTTCAGCCTCTTCCCTCTATCAGGCCATCCCCCAAGAGATGCTCTGACCCAGGATTGGCCCCAGGGACTTCTTTATGCCTTCCCTCCATTTCCTCTGATCCCTCAGGTGATCCAGAAAGCTACCGTTTGAGAGCCAAATTGATTCTCATTGCCCCTTACTGGCCTCGACAAGTTTGGTTCCCGTTCCTCCATCATCACCTTTTGGTGCAGCCGTGGCATCTGGACCCAGTGCCAGATCTTCTGATTCACCAATCGGGTCAGCTGCACCGGTCAATCCCTTCTCTCAACCTCACAGCATGGTTGCTCCACTTCCTTCCTTAGCCAGGCTTCCTTTGATCTCTAACCCAGTTAGAGACATCATAGTAACCGCTAAAATCCTCTACCAGGAGGATTTATACAAGCAAATGGAAGCGTTTCTCTTATTGGGCTAAGGCCCAAAATATTGATCCTTTTACTGCCCCTGTTCAGGCAGTCCTGGACTTCTTAGCAGAGATTTTTCATGCAGGCTCCTCTTCTTCCACAGTCAGAGTTCAATTGGCTGCTATTTCCAATTTTCATGTCGGGATAGCAGATCATAATATTATGTCCCATAGGCTCTGCAGGGCCTTCTTGAAAGGAATTTTCCTACTAAAACCTCCAATCAGGAATCCTCCTCCTCAGTGGGATCTAAATTTAGTGCTGACATCTTTGATTCTTCCCCTTCGAGCCAGCTGTTTCTTGTTCCCTGAAATATCTTTCTTGGAAAACTTTATTCCTAGTGGCTATTACATCTGCCAGGAGGGTGTCTGAACTTCATGCTCTTTCGGTTTGACCCCCTATTTGGTTTTCACAAAGACAGAGTATCTTTGAGAACTAATCCAACCTTTTTACCTAAGGTCGCTTCAAAGAACAATCTAAATCAATCCATTGATCTCCTGTATTTTTCCTAACTATTCAGATAGAGCTGAACAAAAGCTTCATTATCTTGATGTCCACCGTCAACTTAGATATTATTTGGACAGAACAAAAATTTAGAAAATCTGATCAACTTTTTGTTTCCTATGCGGATAATAAAAAGGCCTTCCTGTTTCTAAAGTGACCTTGTCCAGATGGCTTTCTTCGGTCATCTCTGAAATTTATACGCTCTTGGAAAACAGCTGTGCTCAAAACCTAAAGCACATTCAACTAGGAGCTTAGCTACTTCTACAGCTTTTCAAGCTAGACTTCCTTTGGACACTATTTGTGCAGCGCCACTTGGGCTACTCCTCACACTTTTGTTTCCCATTACAAATTGGACTTGGCCTCCAGGGACAGAGCCAGTTTTGGCTCTACAGTCCTCAAGAGTTTGTTCCATTGAGCCACCCAGGATAGAGGTGCTAGGGACGCAGTCCCATCAAGCAAGAATGAAGGCGAGATTGACAACTTAACATTAAGAAGTTATGTACCTACCATAACGTTCCATGTTAGTTGTCTTCTCGCCTTCTTTCTTGCGACCCTCCCTCCTTCCCGGTGGCCTGGACAGACCTTGTATAAGAAACTGTTATGCTGAAGACCATTCAGACCTGGTCCTTCTTCCATCTGTAAGTTTTCTTTCTTCCTTTGGGAAGTATTTTATGCTTGGTGCTATTGCCCTTTGTCAGCAAACGAGATCTGGGTACTTACCGCCTTGCATCATGGGATATGGGGCTGCCTCGAGCTGGTAAAAGTGACTCTCGAGCTTAGCAAGTGCCGAGTCGGAGCCGAGGGATCGGCTCCGAACCCATCAAGCAAGAAAGAAGGCGAGAGAAGACAACTAACATGGAACGTTATGGTAGGTACATAACTTCTTAATTTAATGTATGTATATTGCACAGTGCAGTTAATTCACTGTTGAACTATTTATATATCTCTGTTATAACACTGTATCTGATTTTGCTTTAATAAGTATTTTGTACATTGTTATATTAACTTTGTATATGCAACCATGTAGCTTTTCTTCCCAGGCCACTGCTGAAAAGAAGTTTTAATGCCCAGTTGAACTTTACAAGTAAACAAATGTGAATAAGTAAATAAATAAGTAGTTTTTATGTGTTGTACGTTAAGTAGGGAGATCAGCGCACTACACTGGACAATTTAGTCTGGTTTTTGCTCTTGGAATACATAGCATAACCTTTTGCTTGATCCACACCAGCTAACAGGCTTGTTTACTAAATAGAGTTATCAGTAAACCATGTGACCCTGTTTTGCAGTTTTGATTTACAAAAGTTGAAAGAAGAAGCAGAACAAAAAGGCTGTACTCATGAGTTGAGCAGTTTGAAGTACACCGTTTAGCAGTAGAAAAAAAATTCCAAACAGTAATTTTTGTAGAAGATTTTCTTCTGCCATTAATGTTTGCTGTGTTGTTTCCTCCTTGACCTTTCATAATATGAGATTTTCCAGGCAGCCACAGAAATGTGTCAGACCTGACTAATAAGCAGCAGCAGAGCAGTAGTGCAGAAAAGAGTAGGGTGCGTAGGTCACATCATAAAAGAAAAGCTGGTTCCATAATATGAACATGTTGCGTCTTCCACCTCTCATCATGCTAAAAAAGGAGTTTGCTATGAAGGTGTCTGATGATGGTTGTTGCTGCAATCTGTACTGCACAGTACTTGGGTTTCTGCATCTTTTTTGGCAGAAAAGCACAGACAAAGAATTATATTATATGCATAATAATAAAAAGACAGGGAAAACTAAACTTACTAGATGTTGCTTTCTCCACATTTTTGTTTCATAGTCTCTTGGGAAACAGTTTATAATAAAATTGATGTGGCCTTGAGAGTACATCACTGGTAGTTGTAGCTACCCAGATCATATCAACGTCTCCTGATCTGCAGTCCACTACTCAGGCAGCTAAAATGTTTCTGTAGTGATCAGCCTGTTAACTTTCCCCACAGACACCCTGCACTAATGGATTAGGTGCCCCCAACCAAACATTTTTTGGAACATGCATAAAAGCTCACGTTCATTTGGCTTCACCTTCCGGATTTAAGATTATACAAATTATTGGCAAATGCCCATACTCCGCAGTTGCAGCCCCTTGATTGTGTACATTTCAGGTGTCAGATTGTGACTAAAATGGTCACAGTAAAGTATTCCTACTTATTTTACACAAATGTACAAGAGCCACAAAGCCAGACTAATGGCTGTTTACCTTGATGATGGCAGCCAGAGTCAGGCATTTTTATTTATAGATAGACTCTCTCTCAGGCAGTTATAACCTCACTGTTGACTGCATATGCCTCAAAAGTCTGACAGTAATGAAATAGTTATAGCTACAATGTATTTCAAGTTTGTTTCACACAAACACACTTTATTCCAACTTACTTCACATAAATGTACGCTAGTTCAGTAAAGCCAGACTGTTTAAACTGAGCAAACAAGGGGGTAGGCTACTTTTATTCACACATAGACAGGCTTCACCCCACCACCACCCAGCAGTTATAACCACTTTGCTGTGTGCACTTCATCTGATTATTTTAAAAAATTCATGTGAATCTCTTAATGCAACAATCAAGGAAAAAAACAAAATATAATGAGGGGGAAAAGACATATTCAAAGACAGATTTCTCTTACATACTTAAAATGTTGATTGCATAATAGGTTTTGCATTAGCTTGCATTTTTCTGAAGGATATGAATTCTGAAACTCAGTATGTAGTGTCTGGAATCCTCCCAGATTTCCCAGAAACTACAACTTTTATGGGTTAACAAACCAGAAACATTATCCAAAATCAATGGCATTCTGTAAAATCATGGATGGTTAAGATCTATGTAATTTCAGCTTTGTTTCCCATGAGTAATAGCCACAAGTATTACATTTTTTTTCGCACAAATGCAGATTAATCATGTAAAGTCAGATAGTCAACTAAGAAAACAACTAAACAGTAATTTGCTTTCATCCACCAAAGGCCACTATCCCCATTTAATCATGCATACTTCATCAGGCAGTGATAAAAAGTAATACCTCTCAACCTCTTAGCACAAGATTCAGAGACAAAGATAAAAAATAACAAGGGGCAAAGACATAAAATCAGAGATATATTTTAAATAATGCTCATATGCTTACAAAGTTGCTAGAATAACTATTTGCCTTAGAAAATGCATATCAATGCCAGAAAGTAAGTGTGAAAAAGTCAGATGTATGTCATCTTATTGTCATATTATTCCACAATGTATTTGCCAGAATTTATAAAGAATTTATAAAGAATGAGCCAAAAATGTGTGTCAAAGTCAGGAACATTCTGTGAAATTGTGGACTTTTCAACTTTGTTTCACACAAACAGTTACCAGAGAACAAATATTCCAACATATTTCATACAAATGCACACTAGTCACGTAAAACCATACAGTTTTACAGGACTGAGCAAATGACGAGGGTTAGTTGTTTTCATCCACACCTAGGCCCTCCATTTAGTGATTGTAGTCCTCAAATACTTGCCAGGAAACCACAGGTTTGGACAGTTTCAAATTTGTTTCAAACACTCATTGACCAGCTTATAAATATCTCAACATATTTCATACAAATAGGTTCATAAGTTCACTGGAGATTGCTATACTAATGGCATAAAAGTCCCTACAAGTCTTGCCATTATTACCACAATTTTACACATTTTTCAATCCCTAAGGACTAGAGGATGGCTTAGGTTTCAGTCTATGCCTTTGAATATTTTATAGACTACCCCTGTCCATAAGGGACATGGGTCCCACCTCCAGGAGTGAATTTACAATTCCCCATCCATTGATCCAAACCACATTTAAACATGGTCAGGGAAGAGCACTGCTGTACATGAATAGGAAGTGTGTTCCAGAGAAGGAGTAATCTTGGAAACACATACCTTTCTCTCTAACATGTTTATATCACAGACATATGTTTCTCTCTAGCATGTTTTGTTCATGTTACAGACCAGGTTTAGATCCCTAGATCATGTGACAGTCCTGCAGTTTGTCTTGCAAATGTGCAACAGTTCCATCAGGGCTGGATTTGTGGCTACCTTATAGGTTAGGCATAGATTACCCTTTAATAGTTGGCAGGAGACAGAGTAAATGGATAGGACTTTTAGTCTGTCTGCATAGGAAATGTTGTTTGTACCCTGTATTTTTTATAAGGAACCTCTGAGGCCACTCCACAGCTGATACAGGTGCCTAGTCAAGTACGTGCCAAAAGGTGCATTGTACGCAATTATTGGTCTGATGAGGGCCACGTACAGTGGGGTTATACCTTCCTTGGATCTGAATGCTATGCCTTTACTTATAAGCTGTACTACATAGAAGGACTTCCTGAGCACTGTGGAAACATGGCAGTCAAAGTTCAGGCTGCTATCTAGCCATCTGTGTACCTAGATCTCTCACCTCTAAGTCCACTGTTAGGGGTGTGCTATTAATGTTATAATTTGTAGGGGTATTTGACTTCCCAAAGGGAATGATTATGCACTTTTTGCATTCAGTTTTAGGTCATGGCTCTGGCACCGATCATTTTTTTGAGTCAGACCCTTCTGAAGGATATCTACATCATTTGGGGATGCAGTGATTGCCTCTAAATTACAGACCGCAAACATAGTCAGCCAAAGGCCTTCCACATTAGCCTTGACTTCAGAGAAGTATATTCTGAACAGGAGAGGTCCCAGCACTGAGCCCTGTGGCACACCACTAGTGGCTGCCCTCTTGCTGGATCTGGATTCATTCACTCTAACAATTTGCGACTGGTCAAAAAGCCATTTGGATACCCATCTGGTGAAGTGGGGATTTATGCCCAGTTTTGTGAGTTTATCTATAATACCCAAGTGAGGAAGTATGTCAGATGTCTAAGCCAGGTCAAGCTAGGCAATATGTACAGTTTTACCCCCATCCATGCCCTAGTGACTTTCTCAAAGAAGTCCACCAGACTGAGAAGGCATGACCTGCCCTTGACAAAGCCGAACTGAGTGGGGTCCTGTGTGTTGAGGTGTCTTATGTCAGTATTTATCAGGTCTATGATTATTATTTCAATGGCCTTGCATATAGGACTGATCAAACTTATGGGTCTGTAATTTTCTGGGTATGTTTATGGTCCCTCTTTATACAGAGGGATGACTGTTGCTGTCCTCCAGTCCTCAAGGAGAGAGAAGTCTGGAGGCTGTGGTTAAACAGAGATCCTCATGGGCTTGATAGGTCATGTTTCTAGCTATTTATGAGGCATTTTGGGATATTGTCAGGACCCATCAAAGCCATGTTTTTAGCTTTCGAGAACATAGTGGCAACCTGTTCTTAGGTGATAACTGGTAGGGGAGTGCTGGAGAGTATTTCTTGGGGGGGGGTAGCAGGAGGTGATGGGGAGTTGAAATTTGAGCTGAATTTATTGGCCAGCAGATTTGCTGTATCTTCTGGCTGAGTAGAAGTGTTGCTGTCTACAACTAATTCTGCTCATTGTTGGGTGTTGCTCTTAATACTGCAGACATGACTGAAAAATGTCTTATGGTTATCCTTAGCATGGGAGGCTATTTTTGCCTCAAAAGTTGCTTTTGAAGACTTAACTAGTCCCCTGATTTACTTGTCTAGGCTAATGGGAGAGTTTTTGCTCTGTTGGGTACATTCTGTCTTACTTCTGGACAGGATTTTTTTTCTTTTGTTACACCACCTGTTTATATCGGGTCTATATTAGATGAACGAAAGTTCATCTTAGCGAACGCTCACATGAGCGAAAATTGTGGAACTCGAAACCGCATTTGTGAGATCGCGGTACAGTGAAGATGAGAATATTTGCCCTTTCCTCACTGTAGTGCGATCTCAGAGTTGGAATATATATTTAGCGGGGGGGGGGGGGCACAGCCCCCCACAATTGCAGTTTAGAGTTCCTGGATTTTCGCTCATGTGAGCGTTTGCTAAGATGAGCTTTCGTTCATCTAATATAGACCCTTTATATCAGGGGTCCACCAGGGTGGTTTCTTTTTGCGGTTTGTCCTAGGATTATTTCGGTTTGGTACTACCATTTCTGTGTATGCCTCCTTATAGGCTTCTGGATTTGGGGGAACTTGGAAACTAGCTGTGTTGTCACTTAATAAGAGTTAGTTTGCTTTAAAAAGGTTCTTAAAGGTTTTGGGGTTAGGTGGGGGTTCCAGTTTTATATTTATTTCAAGGGAGACTGCTTTGTGATCTGGTTTAACCAGTAAGGACATTACAGTGCAACATGGTCCCCATATTTGTGAGTACCAGTTCTAGGATATTTGTACCCTTAGTGGGAGTACAGACTAGCTGATCCAGGGCATTTGCATTGACAGTCTAGAATTCTTTGAGCCCGCAAGTTAGTGGTCCTGTATGCTTTCCAGTTAATGGAGGGGTAGTTGAAATCATCCATGAGTATGGTATTGGGCTGAATGGTAAGTGATTCTAGTAACTCCAGGTATGAAGTATGGGTTTCCTGGTTCATGGTTGGAACCTGTAGCTTGCAAGGATATAGTAATGAATTTTTGTTTCTGGGTGATTGAAATGTGTGAAAACATTATAGCCATGCACTACAGGGATTGCTTTCTGTGGACATAAACCATGTTTCAGTAAATACACAGATGTCTGCATTGTCCAGGGTGAGGAGTGCATCCAGGGAGTGTAGTTTCTTGTTGAGACTCCTAGCATTGAACATTAATTCCTTTAGGTTATCCTGAGTAGATTTTGCTATGTTAGAAGGTTTGTCTGTTTGGCATTACCTAAAAAAGGCACTATATGGGGTGGGTAATGCTTTGGCCAATGTCCGAAAGCCTAGTGGTGACAGGTGAAGACACCAGTAACTAAGCCAATTATTAAAGTCAATCATTTTCTGCCTGTATTACGGCATCATCCTTGGAGATGGTAGAATACTGCTCAATGCTAGGCTCATACTTTGTGACACATATTCTGAGAGCTAAATCATGTCTCTCTTCATGTAGTCCAGGGAGGTAAATCTCAGGTTGTTTACACCCACATGAAGTATGACTGAGTCATACTGGAACTTGAGGTTTAGTGACCTGAGTAATTGTGTGATCTGGTGAATCCTGGTCTCTGACAGACAACTGTAACCTTCTGCTTATCCAGCCTGGTGAGAGGGACGTCAGTGTGTCTCGCAATGGAGCTTCCTATGACCAAACAGTTGGGTTGGGTGGTGTTATGCCTTATGGGTTTGGTAGTTGAGACAGAGAGATGCTGTTTTATGTGTTGTGGTGTGAGTTCTTTGTGTGCATGCAAAGTTTCTGAGGACCACATCTGAGAGGTATTTGAGGTTTGGGTAAGTTATGTGTGAGCACTTCTGCATATGCGGGTCTGTGTGTCTAGTCCCTATGCATGTGTCACTGACAACCTTTTTGGCATTTTTTGTGTTTGTATGTGAGAATATTGCCTCCAGTGACATTGTATAACTGCATATGTCCTTCTACTCTCATTTTGCAGTATTCATAGCTATAGGGAAGTTGCTGCTGGAAGCACCGGACATCCGGCCACTATACCAAAGTTTCAGGATCAAAGGTACATGCGGTCAGAGCCATAAACCGACATCGACTATAAAGCTGACATCTGCACTTATCCACTTCAGAACTTTTCTGCCGCAGTGCTCTATGGACCTCTGATTGCCAGCTACAGGAATCAGTTTGCTCATTTCTTTTGGCCATCCGATACAGATAAGTACCCTTTTGGGTTTTTTGTTTACCTTTCTTCTAGCTTTTCAAATGTACATGTCAGCTAGGAAGGGGAAGTGTGCAACATTTTATTTCATTATTATTTATTTTACATTTGTTTACCGGAAAAGTCTGACTGGATACATGTCCTTTTTCAGCGGAGGCCCTGGGAGAAAATCCTCCAAAAAGAACAGTGTAACATAAACAGTAGAAATGTACACAGTTCAGGTACTAGTAACTATTTCGACAAGAAATGTAACGGTGAAGAATAAAACAAAATACAATGCTATATGGCGCTAGGTATTCAAGGTTACATATGTACAAGCATTATATACAAAATATATAACATTACAATATTATAAAACAATGGACATTCCAAAGTTTCAAATGAATAAAGCAATTGGCATTCAAAGGTTCAAATGAACATTCAGTGTTACAGAATATAAATAGCTTCCTTGAGGACAGAGATTTCTTCCTAATGCCTAAATTAGGACAGAGAGTTGCCGGTAAGCAAGTAGCAGCTAGGATATATTGTGTGAGGCTAGCAAGACCTATAGGTTATTCTGCGGACGTGGCACGGCTAGAGAGAGAGAGAGAGAGAGAGAGAGAGAGGTGGCTATCACAGTTAGAGGTGGGAGTTAGGGGTAGAGCAAGAACACAGCTATTTGTTCAAAACGTGGCTTTTTAGAGTTGGTTTGAATAGAGCTAGGGATGTAGTGGTAGTAATATTAGTAATATTTTCCGGCAGTTGATTCCAGATTTTTCCTATGTAGTTTGCGAAGAGAGAATCACCTGCTTGATTTTTGGATGAATAAACTTTTATATGATGTTTGTTGGTTGAGCGTAATGGTCTGTTAGTGGCATAAGGATGAAGAAGTGTTTGTAGGGCAGGTGTTTTCTCAGGGTTAAAGAGGATTTTATGTGCCATTGTTAGCTGTGTGTAGTGAAGGAGTTGGGGGAGCTCTAGGCAGTTTGTTGCTTGAGTGTGAGACAGCGGTGAGCTCTATCAGTTCAGCTTGTAGCATATCTGGCAATTTGTATTGTAACAGGATTCGAGCTTTTATATCTCAGATTTATTTCAGTTTGTAAGTATGCGGGCTGCATATAAAAGTGCTGAAATTAAATGGGTTTGGGCAATGGCAACCTTGGTGTTTTTAGTGAAGTAATGTTTGTTCCTATATAATGTGCCAAGTTTTTTATGTACTTTTTTTTGACAGTTTGGGAGATGTGAATATTGCATCTAAGTTTGCTGTCAATTTCTACTCCTAAAAGTTTGGTATGAAGAGATGGGGTTATGATGATGTTATTAAGAGAAGAGATGCTAAATGAGTTAGTGGGAGCGGCAGCTTTGCTAGGATAGAAAACCATAAGTTTGTTTTTTTTTAGGGTTTAGGATTAATTGAGCATTTGTGAGTCAATACTCGTCTGCAAGAAAGGCTTTTTGTGATAGATTCTGAAGTTCTAGTAGAAAGGGCACATATTACTGTCAAGTCATCTGCATATTGGATGAGGGAAGCCTGAGGGGTAGACAAGTGAAGATTATTTGTAAATATTGAGAATAGTAGTGGGCATAAGATGAAGCCTTGGGGAACTCCTAGGGTTAGCAGCAAAAGGGGTGAAAGGGTCTGTTGCCAAGTGACTGCTTGCTGGCATCCAGTGAGGTAATCTTGAAACCAGGCAAGGGTAGAACTGCAGAAATGTAATTCAGAGAGGATGTTTATGAGTTTAGCATGAGAAACCATATCAAAGGCTTTTGTCAGATCAAGGAAGATGGAAGATGCGTAGTTATTATTGTGATAGTTGACAGTATTAGTAAATGACATTACAAGAAGCGCTGTGGAATAGTCGGAAGCCATGCTGGGTGTTTGTTAGTATGTAGGTAGTCGGTAACCTGCATGCGAATTACTCTCTCCAGAATTTTAGATAGCAAAGATAATATTGCAATTGGACGGTAGTTAGTGAAGTCTGTTGATGAGCTACCTTTATGTAAGAGAATAATGTAAGAGGTTTTCCAAATGGGAAGGCCTTTATGTTCAGCTATGGATCTTTTGATTAATATGATATAGCAAGATGATATTGATATTGCAGATGACATCTGCAAGTCTTTCTTGCCAAAGACCCTGCGCAGCCACTTGGCTGCTTTAAAACTTTACTTAGAAAACCAGAGACCCTGACGTTTGCCATTAGGTATGGAAGGTGGGGTAGGTACCGCCGAGGAACCACCTCAGAAGAAGGCCAAAAAAGTTAGGCCTGATCCCTGTGCTGCACCTCAGGAGTCCAATGAGACTCTTGAAGCAGATGTTAACCCAGATTCCCTTCAGACATTGGTTTCAGAACTAGAACCGGGAACCATGGTAAAAGTCAGTTTGGTGGAAACACAGAGTACATCCGCTGAGGTTGATCAGCCATCAGCTCCTGATGGCAAGTGGGAACCATAGCTCATGGCATTGGAGGGACCTAGTTCCACCTATCTACCTTTCTATCCACCCAGGCATCAGCTCCAAAACCAACTCATCCTTCTATTCTTCTTAAGAGGAAGCAAAAATTCAAACAGAAAAACAGAACCAGCTCCTGGATGGGAAGCCTTTTTCCCAAAACCTGTTCAGAGCTTTCCAGGCTCTTCAATCTCAGGTGCCCCAATCAGCCCCTACACCTGTGCAGGCCTTAGAAGAGCCAGAGGAAGAGCTCTCCTCTTCTGATGAATCGTTTACTTATTGTTCCCAAATTGAATCTCCCAAGGACTTCATTACTCCTGAGGAGGAGGACACTATTAGTCCTGAATCCCCAGGGGAAGAATTCTCCTTTGGGGACACCATTTCTCTTATGAGAGAGCATTTCAAATGTCAGGCCTCAGATGTTTCTGAAACTAAAAAGAAGTATTTTGAACTACTACAGATGGAACAGCCTTCCCCATTTGCAGACCCTCCTCTACTCCCAGCCTATCATGATGACCTTCTAGCTGCTTCACAGGGCCCTGATTCTCATCCCCCAGCTTCCAAATGTCCAGATAGGTTTTATAAAGTTCCTCAGGATACACAGTTCTTGTTCAAGAACTCCCCTGCAGACCCAGCCATCATAGCAGTATCAGCAGACAAATCCTCCAGACAGCTGCCTTCCACCTCTCTTTTTCCCACAGATAAGGACAGCAAATTTATGGATAGGCTGGGGAAGAAAATTTATACTTCTTCCACACTAGCCATCAGAGAGCTGAATTATCAAACACACATGGCTAGGTTTGTTTTAGATACCCTGTCCAAAGCCTCTGCTCTTATGCCAGATGTGCCAGACTCTGCTGCTAAGTTACAACTTTCTGCCCTGCTTTGTACAACCTCTCAGGTGATGAGGCACTCCATCAAGTGCAGTTATGATGCTGTAGAAGCATCTTCCAAATCTGCAACCTCGGGTTCTGTCCTGAAAAGATACTCCTGGGTGAGGCTCCAGACCCTTCCTATGGATGTACAAACCAAATTGCTGGATGCGCCACTTGATAATAAGGCCCTTTTTGACTTCTGCAGAGCTCCTAAAATCTCTAGAAGAAAATGGCAAGAAGCTACAAAATTTAGAACATTTGCTAGTCTCACCTATTCCTAGATACCATAGGAACTACCCTCAAAGGACAGTCTAGGAAACACTCCACTCCTAGACCATCCTCCTCTTCAACCCCCTACTTCCTTTCAGAGGCAGCCTGACCCTGACAGAGCCTCTCCACTGTAACTCAAACCAGTTACCCACTTCTACCCCCCCCGTCCCTCCACCTCACCCTTTCCCTACCCTCCTGGCAGAAGTTCACCTCAGAGGCTTGGGTCCTCTCCATCATCCAAAAAGGTTATTTTATGACTTAGTGGACAGTTCCTCCTTTCCAGGGGATACCCCCAACCCCCTCCAAGTCAGCTTCATCTCTTTTCTCCAATTTTGAGTCAGCTCCTAGCTCAGGATACCATAGAAAGAGTACCTCCAGATCAGACAAGCAATGGATTTTACTCCAGGATATTTTTGTTCCCAAAAAAAGATGGTCCTTGGAGAACAATTCTGGATTTGTCAGTCATCAATCTATTTCTCAAGGTGACTACCTTCAAAATGCTCACCTTGCATCATCTCCTACCCCTCATCCTCCACCAAGTTTTCATATTTTCCCTGTATCTGAGAGATGCCTACCTTCATATCCCCATTCACCCCAGCTACAGGAAATTCCTACATTTCTCAGTGGGTTCCTTGCATTTTCAATTTTCTGCATTGCCATTTGGGATCTCTACAGCTCCCAGAGTATTCACAAAGTGCCTAGTTCCAGTTATCACCCACTGCAGAATACAGGGCATACAAATATAGCCATACCTGGATGACCTGTTAACCCTTCACGAGGACTGCCACACCCTTTACCATCACCTACACATGGTGCCCAACACCTTGGCAGACCTAGGGTTCACTGTGAACCAGCAAAATTCTCATCTGACACCTACCCAAGACCTGGTCTTCTTAGGGTGCAGGATAAAAACCAACAAGATGGCAGCCTTCATCACCTGCTAGAAGGTAGAAACCCTCAACCATTACCTTTAAACACTTGTCTCTCTCTCCACACCATATCAGCCAGGGAATTCCTGAGAGTCCTAGGCCACATGGCATCCTTGATTCCCATGCTTCCCTTGGCAAGGCTGCATATGAGAAAGCTCCTATGGGTCCTGAAGATTCGGTGGAGCCAACATTCACGCCCTCTGGATATTCCCCTCCCTCTTCTCCCATGCCTGAAAAAAAGAGCTGGAATGGTGGATGGCATCCATCAACCTTTATCAGGATAGAACTTTGCACATCCCTCCACCCTTACAACACATCTACACAGATGCTTCCGACCTGGGTTGGGGAGCAGTTTTGCAAAGCCACAACTACCAGAACAAAGTTAAAGGAGAGTGGTCCTCCCTCAGACAAAGGGACCACATCAGTATCAAAGAGATGAGGGCCCTTCTCTTTGCATTACAAACATTCCACCAAATTCTCCTACCAGGCACCTTGAAAGTAGTCACAGACAATATGACTGTCCTGTGGTATATCAACAAGCAGGGGGGGGACAAGGTCCTACCGACTTGGCAGCTTGGCAATTCAGATTTGGTCCCTAGCAGCAAAACTACACATTCACCTGCAAGCAGTGTACATTCCTTCCACAGAGAATGTGACAGCGGACACTCTCAGCAGAACCTCTGCACCCTCTCATGAATAGATGCTTCACAGGGAGGTGTTCTTGGATCTTATTCACAAGTGGGGTATTCCTCAGGAAGATCTGTTTGCCTCCTCCCAGAGCAGGCAGATGCCTCTGTTTTGCGCAAGAGACCCATATCCACAGGCTTGGAAGGTGGACACCTTCTCTTTTTCTTGGGCAGGGATGTATCTTTATGCTTTTATCCCTTCACACTGATTCAAAAAGTCCTGCTGCAGATCCAGAGGGACAAACCAAAAAATCCTGCTGGTGATCCCCTTTTGACCATGACAGCATTGGTTTCACCTACTTCACCTACTAGCCAAAGGTAATCACCACAGGTTACCCCACTGATTCGACCTACTCACTTAAAGACAGATGATCCCTCATCCACCCTCAGGTGCTCAACCCCAGTCTCACCCTGTGGATGATAGAGTTTTGATCCCCTTCAGACACCTATATTCAGAGGATGTACTCAATGTCCTACAGGAGGCCAGGAAACATAGCACCAGAAGAAATCATGTATCAAAATAAAAAAGATTCTCCAGGTGGTGTCTCGAGAAAAAACAGGACACTTTTCTTATTCCAATACCCATGGCCCTTTCTTATTTGTGTGAGCTTCCATATTCAGGACTGACTTACTCTTCTGTTAAGGTACATTTGCAGCCATCTCCACCTGCCTTCCCTTGGTACCTCCTTTGACATCCAGGTTAGAAGTAAAACTTATCTTAAAAGGGGTCCTGCATAGCAGACCCCCTCATAATCCTATACCTCCTTCATGGGACCTTAATTTTGTCCTTGAAAAACTCACACTACCTCCATTTGAACCAGCTGACTCAGCATCACTTAAGCTATGTACTTAGAAAATGGTACTGCTGGTAGCTGTCATATCCACCTGGAGGGTCTCAGAAATTCAAGCCCTGATGGCTACCCCTCCTTACCTCATCTTCCATAAGGACAGGGTCTCCCTCAGGACTAATCCTTCCTTCATGCCTAAAGTGGTTAATGAGCAGTCCGTGAATCAGACCTTTAATCTTCCTGTTTTCTTCTCTCAGCCTCAAGTCCCGTCTGAAAGAACTTCACATTCTTTGGCTGTTCATAGACAACTAAGGTATTACCTGGACAAGATCAAATCCATTAGAAAGTCTGACCAGCTGTTTGTCTCCTTTCCCCTAAGGACCTTGGGGAAGGCAGTGTCTAAACAGACTATAGGATCATGGATTTCTAAAACAATCTCTTCTTGTTATTCTTTTCATGGAAAAGAATTAACTGCCAATGTGAGAGCTCATTCTACTAGGGCAGCTGCTTCTTCAGCAGCCTTTTTTAGGGGGGATGACTACACTTCCATTCTGGAGGCAGCCACCTGGTCTTCAGTATGTACCCTTACCAACCATTACAAGCTAGATTTGATTTCTAGAGCCAGAGCTGTGTTTGCTGGGTCAATTTTACAGGGTCTCATAGACCTGGCCTCTCAACCTACCTCCCAGGTTCATACCTAAAGCTTTGGTACTCTGCCTACAGTTATGAATACTACAACATGAGAATAGAAGTACATAAATTAGTTGTGTAAGAACTTACCATAACATTAGCTGTCCTTCTCTTCCATGTTTCAGTATTCATACCCCCCCTCCTACCCCCTCTTACCCTGTTTATTCTTCCTGTGTAGTATTTCCCTGTCTTTTCTCCATCCAAACAGGGCACAACAACAGGCACATATCTCTATAAGGTACCTTCTTGCCTGGTGGCATATGTGGGTCTAAAAAGCTTCCTTTTTTTGCTTTTCAGGGGTACTACTGTATAGAGCAATCATTTTCTGAAGTGGGTACGTGCAGACATCACCTTTATAACCAACATTGGTTTATGGCTCTGACATGCAACGTTGCATGTACCCTTGATCCTAAGACATTGGTATACTGGCCAGATGTCTGGTGCTGCAGGCAGCAACTTCCCTACAGTTATGAATACTGCACCATGGAAGAGAAGGACATCTAAGGTTATTGTAAGTTCTTACACAACTAATCTCTCTCTCATACTGTATTCGTCTGTTTCAGAATTAAGTAGTTGTCAGTCTACATAAGGCTATTGCTAAATTGCCTCAGGATGCCCATATCCACCAAGCTAGATGTAGAGGTAGCAGGAAAGTGCCTAGCCATAGTTGCAGGTCCTTAATATGTACTTTCTGAGGGAAAAGAATGGAGGATGTTTGCAACTGGGTGAGGGATGGGTGCTAACTTTGTGTAATCTACAGCTAACCTATCTGGAAATGTTGCCCAAGGTGCAAATCAGTTGCTCTTTGAGTAGCAGTAGTTCTAAGTGCTGTAATGTAATCTGGAGCTAACTAAACAGCACACAAACTAGTTGCTTCTTGAGTAGTGGGGGACTGTGGAAAATTTCATTGGAAGTTTTTATAGGGAAAGTGCAACTTCTAGTGGCTGCGAATATGTAAAGCACCATTAACCACAATTTATAGTTCTTGCATTGGAAAGACGTGCAAATTGTCATTGACCATGCAGGAAGATACATTTGAATGTAATCTTAACAAGGTGACAAAACAGTGTCCCCAAAGTAAATAGGTTCGTATTTTGGCATAAACTTCACATATGTCCAGTGAGTGTTTGCTTTCAGGAAAAGACTATGGGAGACACCGCAAGAAAGGTCATAGTGGTTGAATGTGTGGATAAAAATATGTAGGTGGTAAGTGCAAGGATGCTGGAAGGTATCTTTAAAATATCTGATGCAAATAATATGAGCATTGCAGATGCTGAAATAGGTTTAGTGGTAGTGAAAAGTAATGAGGAGTGTGAATTGCAAAAGGTATACAGATATTGTAAAATTATATGAGTCATACCACAGGGGGCAGGGGAGAAGCTGAGAAAAACATATAACTGTAGTTTTCTCTGTTATTTCTCTTGTTGATTAACAAAGAACTGTTTCAACAGACAGACATGACTCAGCTAGATAAGACTGTTTTATATATATATATATATATATATATATATATATATATATATATATATATATATATACTGTATTGTCATGAAAATAGGGTTTGTAGAGGTTAAATTAACTCTTTACTTGCTACTTATTAAATTTTAGATTTCTATGTCCCTGGTTAAGCAAGGAAATCTTTGTTTAACCAGATGGCTATAGTTATTGAACATAAATTGGTGTTCTGTCAACAAGTGCATTTGGTATTACAAAAAAGCAACGCTAAGTCAAAAGCTGAGAAACTGTCAGCAATATTAGCAGTTTCAAAATAGTTTTTTGTTAAAGAAATTAGGTCATAGAAAGACATGAAAACAAGGACTGAAATGAAACAAATTGATAGGTCCAAATTTCATAAAGCTTGTCCTATGACATTTGCAGTATGGCATAAAATAGAGCCGAGGTTACATAGAACTGGAGCGGTACCTCTGGTGGAATAGTATAAATTAGCTACAGTTTCTTGTAGCAAAGAGCAAGAGTTCAGGAGATTTCAGGATCTGTGTAAATTTTTAAAATTGCTCTCAGCCAAGTATTACTATTTATTTTATCATGCTGTCAAACAGGACCAGCTCTTCCGGTCATTGCCTTGGAATGTGCAAATGATCACAAAGGTTTATTCTGCATAACATTGAACTTAGATGTGCACCAAAGCAGCACAATATTCAGGTAATTTCCTAAAGAAAGTAGTGAAGAGGATATGTAAATATGTCAGTATGTAAATATTTTATTTCTACACTTCTTTCTCTTTCTGTTACTTCCTTATTTCAGTGCTGGAGATATAATTTCCAGTTGCAGAGTGAACTTATTACTCGATCCCTGTGGTACCAATACTATGATGTATTGTATAGTATACTTTCACTACTCTTCAAGCATAGAACAAAGAACAGCTAACTCATAATAGTTCAGTATTTTGGCATAGTCTAATAGTTGTAAGACTTGCCAGAAGTAGGAACTGTGCAGGAATTTATTCCCTTCTAGTCTGTGCATTTAATGCCATCAGGATCAAATCTGACTGTTCTGAATTAAATCCCAGCATGACCCCCACCCCTGCCAGCTGTTGTCCCATGCTTATGTGTACAAGGGTATGCACCAGCATTTATGGAGAGAGATCTGTATCCACTTCATAGCAAAAAGCAATGGAACAAGTGCTTCAGAGAATTCCTGTAACACAGTGGTACTTCTGTGATGTCCTGGCAACAGGTAAAGATAATAACCGTTAGATCTTGAAAGGCTGAAAAAGTATAGAATTTGTGTTGAGAGATAAATGTGAGTCCTTCAAAAAGTAAATGTCTTAATACAGACATGCAGTTGATAAGATTGCACTGCACAATTCACCTGCCAAGGCAGAGGTCATACCACAAAATCACTTAGGCCTCTGGACATAGTGTCGACTTAGAACTGTTAAACTACTGTCACTGATTTCAGCCAAATCTCTCAATGGTTCTATATTTGCTGAATGCATTGCTATAGATTGTTATGTTGGAAAGGAGAATTGTGAATGAGCTTTTGGAATGACTGAGAATATAACATCATGTCTGTTGAATTTGGATATGATGCTTTTATTATGGAATTGGCACAACTCTGCAAAATTATCCAGACATCAAGAACAGGACAGTCATATTTAGTTTATGCAGCAGATAAAACCAAAGATAAATAAATGGCCTCCTTCACCAAAAGTACTGCCAAAAAATCCAAATAATAGTAAGATATCAAAATATAAGGCAGTACTACCAGACTGATAATAAAATACTCACTTTATTAAAACAATAAATATAGCAGCATCATAAGTACTTTCGGGTAGAACCCTTCATCAGATGATAAAATTAAAAAAACACATGTCTTATATAGAACATCACATCTAATCATAATCAATAATTTATCTTTTTGCCAAAGCTGGTTTTAAAGGTACTTACATCATTTAATCCTGGGGCTTTATCAGCTCCCAGTCTAAGAATCCATTGCATTTCCCTATATTCAGTTTAATTCCTTACATCTCCCATCCTTTGACTTTTATGAATAACACATATAACCATAAACACAAATGCATATTTTTGTGCAAAGCTATATGTTTGTACAATGCATTTTGTTCTTTTCGTAGCCTTATATCGAATAGATGTTTAAAAATCCTTTCAAAGGATGGAGATGTAAGGAATGAAACTGAATATGGGGAAATGCAATGGATTCTTAGACTGGGAGCTGATAAAGCCCCAGGATTAAATGATGTAGTACCTTTAAAACCAGCTTTGGCAAAAGGAGGGTAAATTATTGATTTCGATTGGATGTGATGTTCTGTATAAGACATGTTGTGTTTTTTAATTTTATCATCTGATGAAGGGTTCTACCCGAAAGTACTTATGATGCTGCTATATTTATTGTTTTAATAAAGTGAGTATTTTATTATCAGTCTGGTAGTATTGCCTTATATTTTGATATCTTAATATTTAGTTTGTGCTGACTGGAAAATGATGAATGTAATTATCCTCTGAATAACTTAGAATTTCTTTGTCTGATGTGGAGAGTAAAGATATTTTGCCAGTATCAGAACAGAAAAGTATCAACATAGATTGCAGGTCATCATTTCTTGGTGTCTCATCTGAACTCAGAGAGAGGGATGTCTTAAGTGACTGCACTCTAATTGTACCATTGGTCAGTTTTCCCTATAAGCAGGCTTCTAGAGCATTGATTGAAGCAACAATGTAATACTGGTAGAATTCAACAATGACAATAGCACTCAGCACATTTTGTACGAACATTAAACTAAAGCGCAGATGCAATCAGCCAAAGTAGTATTGGTGGAATGCTACGACTTCTGTAGACAAAAGAGCACCAGTACTGGGCGGCAATGATCTACCAAAGGCTTGTTATATCACTAGTTGATCAATGGCCAGTAATCAGCACTCACATACAGGGATGGACCAAAACTGATACATCTCAGGCACAAGAATTGTAACCATAAAAAACAATTATGGGGATGGTTTTTCATAGCCTACGCTAGAAATACAGTTTCATAAATGTTATTTTTCTGAGTAGCATACCAATTAGTGATAGGGTAATTTCAAATAAATATAAGTAGAGTTTTATTTGAGAATGTCAATTTGGTCAAGGTACCAAGGAATAGAGGGTAGTAATCACAACCCATGCCAGGAGTTAAGTGGCATCAGTAATATATAATATGATATGTGGTCTGGCCTAGTGTTACATCTGCCTGTAAGGATTTAGCATGAGGGCTGCTAAATATACTGGAAGTGAATTCAAATTGTATTGGATATAAATCCTGAGCCTAGCCCCCACTCATAACAAAACACATATTGATTTTATAGTTTTAAGGAGTAATTAAATGCACTACCATTATTCTTTAAGTTCTTAACATTCAGCATCATTATATGTATTACATCACAGGCCTTGAAGATTAGGTCCAGACTAATTTGAATAAGCACTTTCAACATATTAAATTATAACCTAACCCTTACAAAATACAAATTGTCATCTTTGAAAAAAGAACATCCCCACCTAATTTTTCTCAAAGGAGAAAATATATATTTCTAGAATGCCTCATGTAATAATTAAGGCTCTATACCAGAAAATGGAGAGACTCACAAAAACTGATATTGATTTAATATATTCCCGGTAGGCTTTCTTAAGCAAGCAATAATGCCCAACAGGTTGTGTTATTGTGGAAATAAGGCAGAGGGCCTCTACACCCCTGAAAGGGTGTTTGCTCCACAATAACACAAACCCTGGATGGCATTATTGTGCTTAGAGAATGGGCTGTCTGTTAAATTGTTGTGTTTTACTTGCTTATTTTTTTTATTACTATATATATATATATATATATATATATATATATATATATATATATATATATGTGTGTGTGTGTGTGTGTGTGTGTGTAACTATATATATATATATATATATATATATATACACACATATATATATATATATATATATATATATATATATATATGTGTGTGTGGTTTTTTTTTTATGTAAATTAGTTCCTCTGCCTAATGTTTCAAACTTGCTGTAGTATTTGTTAATGGTGTTGGAGGAGGCATTTTACATCCAAAAATATAACACTTTAAAAAATATCCAGTATTTAATTTATTTTTTGGTCCCTTACTCCTAAAACATTTGGTTTGGTGCCAGTCATCGAAGAGTGAAGTTACTGAATAATGACATACATTTGAGTTTCAGACTTCTATTTCCTTCAGAAGATTCATGCTAATACATATCCTTTTATTTACACAAATTTGTAATTTTATAAGAGCAATAATTAAAATCCATTCCTGTTTTGAGCCTTTGAACCTCCCCCTTTATTTTAGACTTTATCCAGATATCTTCAGCTGAAAGGTCCAGAGGTATGCAAACCTCTTTACTGCTGCCAGTGGTCAGTCTCACTCACTCTGTCACACACACACACACACACACACACACACACACACACACACACACACACACAGACAAACAAAACACACGCCTCTATTTCAGAAAATGCATACTAAATCAAATCCTGTTATTCGAGTAACTGTCTAATTTTATAATCACAATCTTTAAAATCTGTTCTCGTTTTGAGACTTTGTTTCCCCTTTATTTTAGGCTTTGTCTGGATATGTTGAGCTAAGAGGTGGAGAGGTACACAAACCTCCTAACTGCTGCTGCCAGGGATTGCTCAATCACTCTCACTATTCACTCTCTCTCTCTCTCACACACACACACACACACACACACACACACACACACACCGAGTCTCTTCTGCTTTTATGCATGCATTCATTCACACACCCAGAAAGAACCACACACACACACACACACACACACACACACACACACACACACATACACACACACACAACACACTCCTTTCTGTTTGAATTATTTTTTACACTGGATAAACAGCAAAAGTGCTGCTTAGCAAGCTCTTCCATTAGCTATTAGAACAATTCAAAATCCTGCCCACTTCAAAACTTCTGTCCACACTTACCTATTTCCACCTGGAACTGTTAACTGCACTCAGCCCTCTTGAATACTTATCTCTAATAACATGCTCTCTCCCTGCTTTCCATGCTGTGTTCTGTCTATAAATACTCTGCAACACTGTCTAGTCACTGAACTGCTAAATGTGCTTTGAACTTTGTAATCCAATATTGTTAGATAATGCTATACTATCAATGCTTATAATTTTATTGGTACTACATGTGATTTCAACTCTGTTATTGATTATTGTTAATAATGCTATACTGCCAGTGTAACAAATTTTTATTTTTTGATTGTTCTTTTTATTACAATGTGGAGCTTTTCTCCCCAGGACTCCAATGAAATTAGGTTCTGCACGGTCGTTGGACTTTCCCAGTTAACAAACTGCAAATAAAAAAAATAAATAACTAAATTAATCTCTGTCTCTCTCATACACACAAACACTCTCGCAAACAGACATGACCCCCCCACCACCACACACACACACACACACACACAGTTTTTTATTTTAATTTTCTTTTCTATTTTATTTTACACTCACTAAACAGTAAGAGTGCTGCTTAACAAGCATAAAATAATGGTGCTGTTAGTTATTTTTCAGTCTGAGCTCCATGGCAGCTTGATATGCTGCCATGAAACAACGGACTCTCTTTTTTTTCCAGTGGGCATTACATAAGCAATAATGCCCAACAGAGTGTGTGTTAATGTGTAATTAACACCCGCCCAGGGATGTTATGAGGCCCGACATTGCAGGCAGAGGGCCACTGCAGCCCTGGAAGCTTCTTTGCCAGATTAATGCACTGATCTGTTTTGATTCCTTTTCAAGCAATGAACCCTGGTAGGAATTTTAATGACTTTGTTAACAAAGAAAGTGGAGTTCTTAGTGGTTAGATTTGCTTACATCAATGCAGAGCTAATTATGTTGGCTGAAGGAGCCAGATCCAAGAACAGAATTGAGATAAATCTTTGGATTAGTCTATGTACTAGTCTCCCCAGGGGAGGGATGTGCAGTCAGCTGTGGCACCCAACTGATCTCTGTCAAAAGACAGCTATGCAAGGACTAGAAGTCCATAGAAAAAAATGGTTCATAATGCCTACCTTGACCTGGACAAGGCATTTGACACAATATTGGGCATTGTTGACAAACTCAGGAGGTTAAGTACAAATCTGTATGTCACCCAATGGATAGCCAACTGGCTCACAGACAGGACCCATTAATTTAGAATTGAGGAGTCCACCTCTGCAGAGAGGCCAGTCACAAGTGGAGTCCGTCAGGGATCAGTCTCCTTGGACTTCTCTTTTTTGGTATTTACTTCTCTGAAGTCAAGGCCAATGTCACTGGTCTCTGGCTGACAATTTGCAGATGATTGCAAATTAGGAGCTGTCATTGAATCTCACACTGACACAAGTGTTCTCCAGGAAGGGCTGACACAGCCGTAGACTAAATCTAGATTTGTTTATTTTATTTTTACATTTGTTAACTGGGTTAGTCTGTCTGGGTTCTTAGAAGCCCTTTTTCAGCAGAGACCCGAGGAGAAAAGCTCCCAAAAATAAGTTTAAGTAAACAAATAGTAAGAACAAAGACTGTTGGAACATTTGTGACTTTCTGTGCCTTTTTGCTAGTTCTAGTCTACGTTATCTGCCAGTAGTTTGAAGAACAAAGATAAACACAGATCACATTTTAAGTATACATACTTCTGAAGTAATTACAAAACATGCAATAAAGGTATATATAGAATGGATAGAAATACAATACAATACATATATGGAAATGGTCACATAGTATGGCAAGAAACTAAGCAGAAATATGGTAAGACTAAGGTCAATACATTGCTGAACCAAGGTACTGGGCATGAAGCAAGTAAATATACAGATAATGCATAATAGTATCCTTTGCGAAGTCATCCATCCCTGGTAACTATCATATTGACAGCGCACCCCTTAGAGTTGACCTAGTAGTCAGGGACGTAGGGGTACACATACACAGTAATCTAGCTTTTGATCAGTAGTGAGGAAATAATTCTATACTGCGCAACTTATAAACAAAGGTATGACATCTAGGTCCAAGGAAGTCATTGTTTCACTGTATTCAGCATTCATCAGACCTATCACTGAGTATAATGCCCCCTTTGGTATGTACCTGATTAGTAAGTCCAGCAAATGGAACTTCCACAGAGGTTCCTCAATATAAGAATACAGAGCTGAGTAAAATGTCCTATGCAGACCACCTCAAGGCCTTATCTCTGTATTCTGTCTCCTGCAGGCTGTTGAGGGGAGATCTATGCCTGACATACTGGGAGTTGTCCGACCCCACTTTAATGGACCTCCTGCATATCCACAAAACAAACATCACCAGAATTATCTGTTCTTAAGACTTAAACCTTGCTGTGATGTAAGTAGGACCTATTGGAGAGAGATGTATGTATCCCAGAGACTACCCCATCTCTGGAACAGGCTCCCTATCCATGTGACGCACAGTTCTTCCGTAACCCAAGTCAAGTATAACTTGGACAATTGGATGGGGAGCAAGGAATTCATCCCTGGCTTGGCAGCTATGTCTCTAATGGACACAGTCAGCCTGTAAATGGTTCATCTCCCAGGCCCCTGCTCATTAATGTTTCATCTCCCAAGCCTTTGCTTACACTTATGAAGGGTAGCAGAACTTGTCAGAGATTTGGGTTGCATGGCTAGCGTTAAAAAGGCCCTTGTGGTCATTAGCCAGGTAAACACCTATGAACCTGTAAGAGAAGAACAGGCACGACACCCAAGCATGTCATAACCTTGGATGGTTCTCTACAAATTATAGTTGGTTATTACAGATCTGTGAATGCTAAGGCAGGTCCCTGACCTCTTCCTGTACATGGTGGTTGATACAGTAACCTCTTACATATTTGGTGTTTCTATGCTCCTTCTTCCTTGGTAAGTGGGCAGATACCCAGAATCCTTTGATGAAGTCAGCATGTGTTCTGTGGTATGGTAACACAAATAATGTAGAGGAAAAGATAATAAATCTGACTGCTTCCATAACCAGGCATTTCTAATATAAGCAGTTTGTGAAATCAAAATAAAAATAAACTGTTTATATGTATATTTTATGTATTTTTTGATGTCAGTAGAAGGAAGTCATATCACAGTGGAGAATTTTAAAAACTACCTAAAATCCTGGTTCCTTTGACTTAACTAGAATGTATTTATTTAATTTATTTTTGATAACTGGCACAAACTGTCTGAGGATTTTATATTTTCAGTGGAGGCTCCGGAAAAAAAATTTCTAAGGTTTGTTACATTTCTGTGAAATTTCAACAACTACCTGATTGGTAATAATATACCAGTAACCAGTGGATCATCAAGGGTGTCTTGTATAGGCCCTAGGGCCGATAGCCTAGTACCAACCTATGAACTTATGAGAGAAAAAGCATAGGATAATTGGAAAAAGTCTCCCTTTCCAGGAAGCAGACATCACTTCATTAATCTTAGAAATCTAGCTACAAGAATATACTAAGCCAGTTTCCTACAGACCTTTCAAAGTATCCTCCAAAATAATCAGTAAAAACATCTGGAGCATAGTAAACCATGCTGCAGGTTGACAACCCCTTAAAAACTCTCTTTTTTTCTACCTCATCAGGATTGCTAATTCCCCAAGACCTTCTACATTAATTCTCACACTTCGGTCTATTTGTCCCACACCTGTGCACTGCAGCTATATCCATATTTTGACTCTCCTCCTTAAAGAATTAAATCAAAAAATGTTTACAGTCTGCAGCACAAAATCCCTTCTGTTACGTCCCTTGGTGCAGAGATGGTTTTCTCTTCTGGTTTATTTCTGTTTGCCATGATTGTAATATACAGGTGCTTTTTTCTCTCTCTAGTGTAAATGTTTTAACTTTATCCAGGAATTGTTAGCTGTGAAAGAACTAGCTCATACTCTTTTTCTCTTTCTGTCTCACATTCTCTCTGTCATGAATTGCTGAACTATTCTTCACGTTTTTTAGCTTTTAGTGGTTTTCTTGTGGTATTCCTTCCAGAGACAATGTTTGTTAAGCATAGATTTTTTTGCTTTTGTATCTGGTGTATCCAAGGGATGAAAAACCCATTTTGCTCAGCCGCAACTGATTGGTCATATAATGCTGATGATACCTATAAGTGTACTGGACAATGGAAGTGGAGCACTGGAGATCAATATCTACTGGTCATCAGTTGATTAAATAATTTCTCTTCTTCTCATTTAAATGTTGAGCCTCCCACATTTTAAACACATGCAAAAGGGGAACTGACAATTCTAAACTGTCTATAGGTGTGTGTGTGTGTGTGTGTGTGTGTGTGTGTGTGTGTGTGTGTGTGTGTGTGTGTGTGTGTGTGTGTGTGTGTGTGTGTGTGTGTGTGTAGCTCCAAAGAAAGGCCTGGCAATATTCTTCCATTCCCTACTTGCATAGTAAACTCTGTAGATGGCATTGGCTGCTCATTGAGATGCTGTAGGAGTTGGCTGTGACTCAGCAGCTATGGACTTGATGGATGAATGGGTAGATAGCTGGATGAGTGAATGGGTGGAGGGATGGATGGATGGATGAGTGACTGGGTGGCAGAAGGGATGGACGGAGGTGTCTGCTGTCTGTGACTCTACAGTGATAGCTGGATGTATTCATGCTTGGATGGATAGATGGATGCAGTCACTGGGTGTGCCTGTTGGCTTTGACTCAACAGTGATTCATTGGAGACGTGCCTGCTTTCCCTCACCATGTAAGCTGGTATGGGATAATGGAATGAGTCAGTGTCTGCTGCTTTAGCATTGATGGAGCAGAGCAGAAGGTTCACCTTTGCAGTGGTGATGATACCTCCATTCTGAACAGTGGGGCTATAATTAGTAAGGCACAGCTTAGTTCGTAGATTTACATATAGTGAGGTAAGGTAGGGCTGGAATTCTGTAAGTACATTGCCAGGCTGAGATCCTTTACAGTGCAATTTTAAGTTCAGTCCTTACTATCAAATGCCTGAGGTAAATCATACAAGTCACAGTGGATATATACTGATTGTAAGTAATAAAATCTTAGTTTAATATGAATCAGTTGTGCAACTTAACTTGGCCAAGTGTAATTGTTAAGTCATTCATATGCATCTAATAACAACACCCTACAAGTCTTGGATAACCTCACTAGTAGCGTCTCCACCCTTTTCTGTTGTAATTTGTAAGTATACCTGCAGGACAAAAGTAACTGTCCTCTAAGTTCACTTTTACTTTGTGAAAATGGTATTAATTGCTTGAAGGTTAACTCAGTAGTTCCTCAAAGTTCAGTAAGAAAAATAAAGAAACTGCTGGACATTCTCTCTCTACCACAGTGGTACCACAGATGTGATAGAGCTGGCTTGTCCTTTTTTTCTTGCTTCAGTAATTAATAAAATTGAGCAAAAAGGGAAGATTTTTTGAAGGCTGACACTGCTATGGATGTTACAATCCAACACACAGATCTGAATAACAAAATGTACATTGAATCATATTCTAGTATTTTGTTAGTTGTCATGTATGCATGTTATACACATTATACATGAATGTTCTCCCCCAGTGAGGATTGACCTTTACACAACATGGTCCTTCAGTACAGGTAGTGCCTTGACCATTACCACACTCTTTGATCTCATTTTTGATAATCTCCGCAGCTGCTGTTGTACCCATGTTTTACTTTCATCTCTTTTATTTCAAGCTGTGAATCATGTTCTACAAAATGTTTGGTAAGTATAGAACATTGCATCACACTTGTTTAACACTGTATGTAGCACATTACAGAGCTTCCAAATCTTAATGAAATCTCTGATATAACAAAGCTACTGCTCAGAATAACTGTTCCCAGGCATGATCAGTTATTATGAGATCAGTTATCTGTTTGGGGATATGTATGCTCTCAGAAATAAGTAACTCTGAATATCTGTTGTATATTTACCAGTCCAGTAACTAGATCTCAGAATATATTTACAGATCAAAGTAGAACAACAATTTGAGAGCTTGATCCAGCTATGCCATCAGTTAAGGATGACAAAATAAATTAATGTGTCATGAAAACATTGTTGTGATGACACGGTGCTACTTAACTGCAGAAGCAGGTAACACACCAGAAATAGGTTCATAGGTGTGTACTACGCTAATGACCATGGAGTCTTTACAAGCCCAGCTCATAGAAGTTCACTGGCATCGTGCCACCCGACGTTAGTTCCCAGTGCCTCTATCAAGTAGAGCCACTGGAGTGATCCCCGGGGTGAACTTTCTATTACCCATCCACTCATCAAGATTTGTCTTGAAGACAGTCAGGGAGGTGCTATGCTTGACATGTATGGGAAGTCTATTCCAAAGCATGGGCAGTCTCTGGGTGAGGAACCTATCCCTCCAGCATGTTCTGTTGATTGTGGTAATGAGGTCGAGGTCTCTGGAGCATGTGGTGTGAAGGAATTGGGATTTCTTTAGATGTAACATTTCTAATAGAGCTGGGTCAGACATGGTTTTGTAAGTCAAGCAGAGATCGCCTCTAAGTAGGTGATATGAGACAGAGAATAGCTGGAGTCTATTGAATGTATCCATGTAGGACATGTGTTTAAGGCCTAAGATTCTCTTCGTGAGGTACTTCTGTGGCCTCTCCAGCTGTTGCAGGTGTCTGGTGAGGTACATACCAAATGAGGCATTATGCTCAATGATTGGTCTAATGAGGGAAGAGTAGAGAGAGACAATGACCTCTTTCTTGTGGATGCAAAACCTTTGGTAATGAGATGTGCCACATAGAAGGACTTTCTGACCACAGTGGCAATGTGGTGGTCGAAGGAGAGGTTGCTGTCAACCTGCATACCCAGATCTTTTGTAACACCTTCAGTGTTCAGTAGGCTTCCACTGATGTGGTAATTAGTGGGAACTAAGTTTTTACCAAAGGGGATGACAACGCATTGTTTGATGTTAAGCTTAAGGGCATGGTTTCTATACCAGTCATTGGTCTCAGTGAGGCCTTTCTGTAGGATGTCTGCATCATTTGGTGAGTTAATAATGGCTCCCAGCTTGCAGTCATCTGCGAACTTTGTCACCCAGAGTCCCTTTGTGTTGGCCTGGACTTCTGAGAAGTAGATACCGAACAGGAGAGGATCCAGGACTAATCCCTGTGGGACTCCACTCGTGACTGGTCGGCAGTTTGACTTGGAGTCTGCTACTTTCACACTGTGTGTTCTATCTGTGAGCCAATTTGCAAACCACCTAGTAATACAGGGGTCGATACCTAGTTTGGTAAGTTTATCAATAATTCCCGAGTGAGGAATGGTATCAAAGGCCTTGGCCAGTTCGAGGTAGGCTGTATGCACTGCCTTATCTTCATCCACAGCCCTGGTGACTGACTCAAAGAATTCAACCAGGTTGAGCAGGCATGATCTCCCTTTCACAAAGCCAAATTGTGTGGGGTCTAGAGTGTGGAGATTTCCTATATCTTTGTTAATCAGTTCCATGATGATGCGCTCCATAACTTTATATATCAGACTTATCAGGCTAATGGGGCGATAATTCCCAGGTCTGTTGTCTCTCCCCCTGTATGTAGAAGGATGACTGTAGCAGTGCGCCATTCAGTAGGGACAAAGCCTGAGGTGAGGCTGTGAATGAACAGGGCAAACAGATGTGGTACTAGTTCACTTTGTAGTTCATGTAGAACACAGCCAGGGATATTATCAGGTCCCATTGAAGCTGTATTCTTGGCCTTGGACAGTGCAGCTTTAACCCGTGCTGCAGTAATGCTGAGTGCCTGGCATTCTTCCAGTATTCCGATTCGTCCCTTGGAGGGAGGGGTAAAGTTGGCACTGAATATATTGGCCAGTATGTTGGCAATTTATCTGTTGGCTCATTATAAGAGGTACCATTGTGCTGTATATCTGAGCAAATCTGGGTATTGCCATGGAGGTTCTTGATATAGCTGTAGAAGGCTTTGTGAATGTTTTTAGTGTCTGCTGCAACTCTGCCTTCATAACTGGCTTTAGAGGATTTGATGAGGGATCTCAACATTTTGTTGAGGCTAATAAGGGTATTTTTCCAGTCTTAGGACTTCACCTTTTTCTGCAACAGTTTCTTCCTTCTGTTGAGGAGTTTAATAATGGCAGGGGACCACCAGATTGGCTTCCTTTTTTTTGGAGGAGAACATCTTGGTTCTGTTGGCTATGGCTAGTTCCATGCATTTGCATACATGTTCATACAGTGCAATGGTATATGATTCGGCAGTCATGCAGCTATTTTCCATTGGCATGGGTGCCATGAAGTTAGCCACCTCTGTTTTTAGGAGTCTAAAGTCAGCTTTGGAGAAGTTTTTCAAGGTGGTTACCTTTGTGGGGGTGTGGGTGAGATGTGGATTTCCATGGTGATTAGTTTATGGTTGAATCTGACAAGGGAGGAATTGACTATTGGTGTAGAGCAACATTCGCCCATGTTAGTAATAACCAGGTCAAGGATGTTGCTTCCTCTAGTGAGGTCAGAATGAGCTGGTCCAGGGCACTGGAACTGATGAATTCCAGGAAGCGTTGGGCCAGTTTATTGGTGCTTCAGTACTTTTCCCAGTTGATGGAGGGGTAGTTGAAGTCTCCTAGTAAGAGAGTGTTGGATTGGACCTTGATAGATTCCAGGGTGCTTAGGATGGAACATGGAGTGAGAGTCTAGGGACATGGTTGGGGACCTATAGCAGGCTATGACCTGGATCGCCGTCTTACCCAATGTTAGTTGTACCTGAAGTATCTCAGATGCATTATGCTGGGCTACTAGTCTGGAGGTCAGACATTGTATCCACATGCATCACACCTCTGATTTTAGGTATTTGAATTAGTAATATCTTATGAACTGCATAGGGTTCTGCCCATTTGATGGATTCACATACCACACTGCAACCACAGCAACCACATTTTTGTGGGATCTGTATTCTTCTGAACTAACTCAGATTCAAATATGATTTTGTTTGTTTGTCTGTTTGTTTTTTTGTTTTTTTTTTTCTTTTAGTTTAAAGGCACAGTATCACTTTCTTGTGTTTCATATATCTGTTGTGTTAATGATAAATGCCATAACAGCTTTTCTGGCCACTGGTGATTTTATTGGTGTACTAGGCTGATGCCAGAAGCAGACAATCCAACATCCATGTAACTGTGCTCCTGTGCTCACTATAACAAGTATGGTCTGCAAGTAGTTGACCAAAGGATAAGGCTTGTTGACCAACATTTTACCCATTGTAATAACTATTCCACAGTTCCAAGTGCACTCCAGATTCTCCTTTAGCAATGGAATCATCCATATTAAAGTGTCTCCCTTTAATAGATTGTGTATATGCTATGAATTAAGTAGGTCTTTGGTGAGGTAGCAACCGTTTTTGTGTGCTGTAATATAGTTTTCTGTTTGGGCTTTATCAGCATAAGCTATTAGTACCACTGAAATACCAGTTTGCATCCTGTACCACTGAACTAAAAGTACATGCAGATGTAATGGGCCAGGTATAAGTATGTCCTGATTTCAAAAGACTTGTCCTCAGTGTGACTTACTTTGGTGTAAGGGCTATCTATAAACATGCTTACAGCAGAGGCCATATTCCAAAAGACCTACCCTTAACCTGCTCTCATTGTAAGTGGTCACTTACACTGACAGCAAGTCTTTTGAAATCAGCCCCAGTATCTCTTTGGAAACATATACAGTACATGTAATACTGTTTTTGTCTAGTGAATTAATCATTTTATTTGTGCATGTATGTTGACTTAGGCAATGGAAAAGCACCCTCCTCAGCCTCAACAGGCAAATAAGACAACATGTGGGAGCTTTTCTCCCCGGGCCTCCACTGAAAATGGGCTCTTTAGCCCAGTGGACCTCCCCGGTCACCAAACTGGAATAAATAAATAAATGTCATATCCTCTAAGGTCATCATTGAGAAAAACTTAGCAAGCACAGCCAAGGATAATCGTAAGGCCTTTTACAGCTATCTTCGTTGCCTAAAAGATAGGATCCAAGCATGTGCAGAACTAGTGATGAATGGTATCGCACCCACTAACCTCACAGAGATAGCAAACCTGCTAGGGGATATGTTTGGTGAAAATTTCACTTCCTTACTTCTCCAGACTTATCACAAACCTTACACCAAACCTTCCCCCCCACCCTACATATCTGAAGAACAGGTCATTAAAGCTTTGTCCAAGGCAAAAAACACAGTCTCTATAGAACCAGATGGCATCTCAGGCTGTCTTCTAAACAAGCTAAAACTTGAACTAGCATCACCATTGAGTACCCTTTTCAGTCATAGCCTAACCACAGACTTTGTTTCTGCAGAATGGAGAACAGCAGCAATTATTCCACTTCACAAGGGTGGCCTGGCAATAGATCCAGGGATTTACAGACCCATAAGACTGACCATCCTAATCTGTAAGGCCATGGAACATATCATTATGGATCTCAGAAATAGACATCGGTGACCTCCAACCCAATTCGGCTTTGTCAAGGGCAGATCCAGCCTGTTAAATCTGGTGGATTTCTTCAAAACTGTGACCAAGGCCATTGATGAGGGGAAATCTGTGCACACAACATACCTCGAATTGAAGAAGGCTTTGACACAGTCTCACAGTCAGGCATTGGCGATAAACTTAGCAAACTGAATGTAAACCCATTTGTTGTAAGGTGGATTGCCATCTGGCTCACAAACCGGAAACACACTATCAACATGGGAACTCTACATCAACCAGCAGTCTGGTCAAAATCGAGGTGCCACAAGGGTCAGTGCTGAGACCCTTACTGCTTGGTATATACTTCTCAGAGTTCAGGGCAAAACTAAGGGGTTGTGGCTGACCAAGTTTGTGGACAACTGCAAACTAGGTGCAATTATTGAATCCCCAAATGTTGTCAGTATACTCCAGGAGGATCTTATGCAGACCAGCGACTGGTGTCGTAGTCACAGGCTCAAACTGAATGCAAAGAAATGCATCATCATTCCCTTCAGCAAAAACAATGTCCCTTCACACTGTCAAATCAACAACAAAGTGGTAAGAGATCTCGGATCACAAGATGACTGCAGCCTTAACTTTGACCACCATGGGTCTACTGTAGTAAGGAAGGCTTTCTATGTAGCACACTTGATTAGTAAAGGCATTGACTCAAGAGCAAAGGAGGTTATAACCCCTCTATACTTGCCACTAATCAGACCCAGAATTGAGTATAACACGCTGCAGTACAAAGCACCTACAGCAACTAGAGATACCTCAGAGGTCTCTAACAAAGAAGATCAAGGGACTCCAGCACATGCCTTACACAGACCTTCTGAAGTGTTTGTCACTGTACTCTGTATCATATAGACTTCTTAGGGGAGACTTGTGCCTGGCTTACAGAGCAATCTCAGACCCAAACCTAATGAACTTGCTGTACACCTGTAAATCAAATGGGACTGGAGCTACCCATTCCAGGGACCTAAATATGGCCTGCAATTTAAATAGGACATGCTGGAAGGACAGATTTATCTCCCAGTGACTGCCATGTCTTTGGAATAGGCTACCAATTCATATGAAACAGAGCACCTCTGTGGCACTGCTCAAAAGGAACCTGGATGAGTGGATGGGACACCATAAATTCTTATCGGGGATAGTGCCCACAACCCTCCTGAACATGGGCAGTCGTTACTAAATGCATTCCTGGGTATTGACTATTGTAGATATGGTATTACATTGGGATGAAATGGCTGGGCTTCAAATGACCTCCGGGTCGATAGCCTAGTAAACTCCTATGATCTTATGATCCTATGATGGTAAACCCATCTCAGCCACAGACCATGTGTTAAAACAGAATATTTGAAAGGTAGTACAGTAGTTCAGTACAGTGAAAGGAAAATAAGTTATTGAGAATACAGTAAAGTGGAGAAAGTAAGACCGAATATGATAATTATACAATGTTAACATCAAGCAAAAATAGGGATGCTTAGTGTATACATACATATAATATTGCAAGGTGAGTCTTACAAAACATTTACAAGTGTTACTAAGTCTTATAAAATGTAAACATGCTTAATATGTGCAAAAGCACTGCATCAAGAAGTAGGTGAGAGTTGCATGCTAAGTGATGACATCAATTCGCTAGTTGTAAAAGGTGGCTCAGTTCTTTAATGGTGGTTAGAGGGTAATGAGTGAAAACAGATATGTTATGATGGATGTGGTAATTAAATCATACAGTCAAGTTTATGGAAACAAAAGCTGAGTTACAAGGAGGTGTTTTTAGCTGAGTTTGTGTTGTGGGGGGAGGACCAACACATATGTATCCAGCTGTCTTTTTAAGGATAGTCATTAGTTGTTCTCACATTTTAATCTATACCAAGAGTCCCATAATTTGGATGCTAGAATGAAAAAGGCATATTTAGTAGATGAGATTGAGTTTCTAGGTCTAACTTGTACTTAGGCACTATTGATCTATGAGTGGAGATGGTATGATTTGACATGGTGTTTTTCTGATATTTAGACTGTATCTGGGGGGGTGGAATCGCTTTAAAGTGTTTTATAAATAAGGAGGAGAACCAGTAGGTTTGCACACTCCTTAATAGGGAGCTAGTTGGCACGTTGCATGCCTATGAGAGATGAGCATAAATTAGCAGACTTTGTTTGAGACAGTTTGCAGGACTTTGAGGTTCTTTATAAGGACATAAGACTAATAGTAGTAGTTGTATTAGGGCACATTGTCGCTGACAGCAGATGATGTTTGTACTGATTGCAAGTCTCCCTTTCAGGCCAAGAAGCTGTGATATCTGGAAGCAGCCAAAAAGAATGGAGTTGATTTTTGTTTTTACGTTGTCCGTTCATATGGCAGTATTTAAACTGGTATCAAGAGCTGTATCTGAAAAGGAACCCTTGCTCATTTGGTTGTGTGATGTAGACTAGGGGGATGAGTAGTAAAGGATAACTTATGTGGAGTGCTTAAAAACATTACTTTAGTCTTTCTGGGGCTCATGGTTAGCTGTTTGCTTTGTGGTCATGTTTGTAGATTTTGAAGGGTATGCTGATGTTCATTTAGAATAACACTGAAATGGCAAAAAAGTGGTAAAAGATGACTCCATCATCCTAAAGAATGACTTTGGTATTTCAGTGAAGAGGGACTCAGTGAAGATATTAAAAATTACATTTACAAGGCAGATTCCCTGACCTGCAGTGATTTTTTTTTGTGGACAGCACAAGGAGTTATTTAAGGGAAAAGTTTGTTTCAGAAAGTTGCTGTAGAAGAGCCAAAGCTAGAAAGAGCAAGTAAGTTTAGTAGTTTCTGACTGAGTAGAAGGCTTTGGTAAGGTCTACAAGCAAGACTTCTGTTAAGAGCCTTTTGTTTGTGCTAGTGAAAGTAGTGTCATTGATATGTATAGGTCTTCTGTCTCTTAATTTCTCCAAATGTTTTGGGTTTCTAATACCATAACGGTAATGGACCCCATTCCTAAGTCTGGATATAGTTAGAGTTCATGAAATTAGTATTCATTCAGTTTTAAATGTTAGCTAAGAGTGCTCTTCGTAGCACCTACAGTATAGCTAGAATTGCCTCCTTCTGTAGTTCATATAGGGTTACATTTATTGGTAGCATATTTTAGTACAATTATCAATTATTTTTCATTCGTTCTGGTACTCCTATTACTGTTGGAACTATGTGGGTATCATCCACATTGCTCACATTTCTGCTTGCAAATTTGAAATGTAATGACTTTGTATCTTTCCCTACATAAGACACTGTAATTACTGTGTGCAGCACTTTTACTGTTGTATTTTTTCTTGGACTACTATATCTGATTTTCATGCATTTATGTATTTATTTTAAGCTTTTGGTATTGAGTGGTACCATGTAATGTAAACCTCAACACTGTTTTTTTTTTTTAAACAAGAAACACCTTTATTAAATTATCCTGTATAACAGGCCATGTTACATTTATATAAATGAGATTAAACCATAGTGACACAATCTCTGTTAACAGACATTATACATTCCAAACCATGCTGATGCAGCTATAGCTGCAAACCTTATACATCACTTTTAATATATCCAGTCATTGTTAGTCAGCCATTACATTAATTCAAATTCTGCTTTTTTTAAACCTTGTTCGTCCTCTGCACGTATTGATCCGACAGTTATAATTTGCTCCTACTCCTTTCTAAAGATCCCAGTTCCAGTTGTGTTATCTATGTTACTATCTTCGCTACTTCTAGTAAAGTTGGTTTAGACTTTGATTTCCATTTTCTAGTAATTGCTTTTTTTGGCAACCATCACAATTAGACTCAGCAACGCTTTACCATGTCTAGGCAATTCTGATTCTGTATCCCAGCTCAAAAATAATTTCCCTAGTTACTCCAATTTGCTCACCCCGCATCTCTGACAGAGCAGTCTGCAGGAAATCTTTTAAAGTCTGCCATCTCATTACACTCCCATAAAATATGTTCCCAGTTACCTCTTTCTTCCCCATCACACGTCCAACATTTGCTGTCTACCTGAGGAGTAAACTTCATCACTGTTGATAGTGATGTGTGATTCATGTTTCCAGTGTTTCTTAGCTACTTTACTGTAGTGTTTGAAGAATCTTCAGTGCAACAGTCTTGCCACACTGTCGTGCCTTTCAGTATGCAGACCCTTAGCCATGACTGAGATGTGCAACTTCTATTTTACAGGACCTGCATTTATCTGTTTCCCTCACATTTTCAATGGACTTTGTAAACCAATGTGCACATAGCCAACTATAGTGGGCACCATTATGGTGTATGTGATTGACACTGAAGAAGGCGGGAACCGAAACTGGTATGTTTTTCCAGTAAAAATATTGTTCTCTCATCTTCTTGTGCTGGCCAGTTTATGACTTCTGTTTATAGATAAGTCTTACACCAAAGTAAGTCACTTTCCTTACACTGAGAGCAAGTGTTTCAAAATCAGGGCTGATTTACACTGAGAACAGCTCTTTTGGAATTTGGCCCTATTTTTGTGGACTTTCCGATGTTCTTTCCTTTTTCTCAATGTTCTTTCCTTTTCGTCTGGTCCTTTTCTTTATATTCTTTTATTTTGGCACTTTCAGTTGATGTTTGATTCATGCCTACGTTTAGTGTCAAATACTGCCCAAAAAGAATACTTCAAAATAATTTACAGTTTTAAATGGAAGTGCATATGTAATTCTTGCCTTCTTTTCCAAAGATGTTATTGACACTGAGTAGTACCAGTCCTTTCCTTCATATTGTACTGAGCTTCACTGTGCCTCTAAGCAGTCCACTTTGGACCACATTGCTGGTTATCATTGCTTGATTGCATGGAGAATGACTAAGCTGCAAGCTGGGGAAATGTCTAGAAAACAAGAATGGAGTGGGCTAACATCTCCAAAGTCTTTCAAAATGTAGGCATAGAAATCTAGAATCATATTTCTTGGAAATTTATGAGCACATCTGTCCAAGATAATGTGATGAGTTATGTTGATTTGAACATGTTTCTGTTGTCCGATGTACTCCTGGCTGCGTGCCTTTACTGAACTACATTCTAGGAATAGTCTTCCAAGATTCTAACACCAGCAAGGATTTACAAACTGAATATGTCAGACTAAATTGATTATTGCTTTTGTGTATCGTCTAGTTAAATTTATACAGATGTGGCAACCCTAGCGTATGTAAATTATGACTGAAGAGAATGCCTTATAACACATACAGAACAAAGGAGGACACAGCATTCTTCTCATTGGCAGTTTAGAAAGAATGTATTTACAGACCTTTTGTTCTCCCTCTGCAGGATACTTTATAGCTGGCATAACAAAGCATTTAACTGATTTTTATAACCATGCCAAGATATTCAAATTTATTTAATGGCTAAATGAATGTTTGACCTTTTTTAATTTATTGGTTCGCCATTATTCTGTATAAACATTGTTTTATGGAAGCTGTAAATACCTGGTCAGAGCGCAATAGTGGCATTAAAGAATTATGAATATTTTAGTTTTAGTATTCTAAATGCATCAAATTCAGTGTCCATCTCTTCCAGCTTTGTACTACAAATCTTTACAGAATGAGTAGAAATGATAACAATGGCTTTCAGTGAGGAATTAATAAAGGAGGAGGCTGTATATTTTCTTTTTTTAGTGTCCCTGAAGATCCTGTTTGCAAAGTTAAGAATGCTTATACATCATTTAGTTGAAAATGGAATCTTGGAGCAACAGTTATCTAATAACAGCTCTTTGAAAACCAAGAGTGTAGCATTACAAAAGTCTTGACTGTTCTAGAACTCACAGAAGTAACTGGGATGTGTGCAGGAGAAAAAAAGTTATGTACTTACCATAATGTTCCATCTGTGTTGTTGATCTTTATTTGTCCTTAACTGATGGGCTCGGTTCCAATATCGGAAACGACTCGGCCATTACTACAGCTTGCGCCAGCCAAAAACTCTCAAGCTTAAGCCCTACCCATAATGCCTCTCTCCTAGTTTCCTCAGATCGAGTTTGCAGAAAGACATAATGCCTTCATAGAGACTATATCTGGAATATTTTATAGATAATCAGTAGTAACGACTTCATGTTGCCCATTCCAGGAAAACAACTGCTAGGGCGGGGGGATGGAGGGAGGGAAGTCAAGGACAAATGATTGACAACACATATGGAACATTATGGTAAGTACATAACTTCTTTATCTGATGTTGTCAATCTTCATTTATCCTTGACTGATGGGACAGAGTCTCCAGCTACCTTTGATATTGGGAGGATTCACTGGAGTATATTTATAAATGCCAATGCACCATGTGGGTTTTTTCACCTTAGAGACCAAATTCAGTTTGAAACAGATGGTGAAGGTGTGTGGAGTAGCCCAAGTTGCTGCTGCACATATATCATCAATAGAAGCTGAAGATTAAAACTACGGAATTAGTAATGGCTTTCGCAGAAAGAGCTTTTCAAAGGAATGAGCAAATCAATTTGTTTTTGTGTTAGACAAAAGAAATACAATTTTTGAGCTGTCTGGCTAAGGTAACCTTGTTGTATACAGATGAAGGCGAAACTGTGTCTAAATATCTAATAAACATAAACAGTATTACCCCCCCCCTTTTTTTTTTTTTGAAAGGTTGAGAAAGAAGACTACCAAATTGATAGTATGACTTGTATTGGTATGTGACATCACCTTAAGTATAAAGGAAAGGTTTATTCTTAGGAATACTCTCTCTCTATCTCTCTCTCTCTCTCTCTCTCTCTGAAAAAGAACAGAGGTTTACATAATAAGGCTTTTATTTTGGAAATTCCTCTGGCAGAACCTGTCACCACTAAGAAAGTTTTTGGAACTAAGGTTCTGTAACTCACAGTTAGCAACAGGTTGGAAGGGTAATAGTGGGGTGCTGAAAGATCATTACACTGATTCCTCTGGGGTAGCGATTTGAGATTTTTAGTCATCTCCCTGTCCATGTGGCTTCAGGGTGTCTCCAAAGGAGACATTATCAGACGGAAAATTTAGAGACCATTTTAATTGTATTCAGTGTCATCTGTGACAAGTTTCTGTATGGGATGTAAGTGCTTCCTCTTATGAAGGGCCTCTGTGGTGAGAGTGGACCGGAGGGAGGGTATCAAAAGAAATATGGATCAGATAGCCAGGTACCCTGACATCTGTGCATTTGCTGATCCCCGTGGATATGCTGGTGAGGTGAGGGGATTTGCAGTAGATAGGGCTCTTAATAGCTCCAAAAACTGAGGTCGTGAAGAGGGATAGGAGAGCGGAGCCAAGAGGAACAATCTTAGGACCACTGGTCCACACTGCCCTAAAGAGAAATCGCCGATGCTCCGAGGTGCAGGGACAACTTTGAAAAAAAAAATAGAGGAGTGAACACGTGCTCCCTGGAGTCAAACAGGCTTGGCTTTAAGATTGCTCCAGACTGTAGAAACATAAAGGTTCTAATCCAGTTACTACTCACATGTATCTATTGATGTATCTTTCAGCACTAGCAACTGTACACACGCATTGTGATTTTCAAATGCCACAGAGGTCTAAAAACATTTGAACATAAGTAGCTGTACAAACTCATTTGAAAGTCAAATGCCATCCAGTTCTCATACATTTACAAGATAAGAACTTGTGCAAATCAGTTTGATATTCACATGCCATATAGTTCCAATACATTTGTAACACAAAATCTTGTACAAACCAGTTTGAAATTCAAGGGACATATCATTTACAGAAGTCCAGCTGCTAAACTGGATAAAGTTCAGTTGGTGCCAAAGGGGGTTATTTGTCGGCTCTGATGGGGAGCTCCATTCCAATAGTTTTGGCGCCTTAGCCTGTAGTTGTTTCGGAACCGCAGGTCCCTCAGTTCTGAAGGTGCAGATTTCAATAAAGCTATTGGTTCCAAGGTACTGTCAGAGCCGAAGCAGTATGCTTAGATGCAGTCTGTTCAGAGGAGCTTAATGAACCGAAGCTCTGTGCCTTCTAGGATATGATGCCGAGGAAGAAGGTGGTGGCACCGAACTATCTGTCTGTCTGTCAAAACAGAATAGAAGGCTGTGCGGGAGACGTATCACTTTATTTTTTTTTTTTTGTCAGTGCCAGAGAAGGCCTTTGACTTAAAAAAGAAAAAGCTTAATCTCATACACAGCTATAGGTCTTGCTGAAAATCAAAGTTAGAAAGTTATCTCTTTGTCACCGGCAGAGCTGTATGTTGAAGTACCAGACTCAAACTGAAACAGAAAAAGAAAAAGGCCTTCAGAAAAAGAGACTCTCCTGCCGAATTCTGGCACATCTCAAAAAACAGGAGTACCCTTAGATTTTAACAGAAAACAAAAACACACTTTTCAAGGAGAATTGTCAGACATATCTACTCCCACATTCTTACAAGATAGGATGGGAAAGCAGGAAAATAGCAAGATTTTGTTATTATTTTTTTTTAAATTAAATTAACAAGAAAGAAGAACATACCAACAATGGTAGAAGAGAGTACAGACCATATCTACTAAAAGGAGAGGGCAGAAATCAGATAGAGGGAAGTAAATCTCTTTAGGGAAGGTATATTAAAAGATAAAATTACAAATAGCTGACTTAGCTTGGATGCTCTGGCAAACGCGTCTGTCTCTGGAAGCGGCAAATGAGATCTGAGGTAACTTGGAGATAGGCATTAAGGGTAGGGCTTAAGATCAAGAGTTTTTGGCTGGCTTGAGCTGTAGTAACGGCCGAGTCCTACCAGTCAAGGATAAATGAAGATTAACACCAGATCTATCATTTTAATTCTTAGCCTGAAAATAAGACAGTTTGTTGCATTTCACGGTATAATATCCTTTTATTTTGGAGGCAACTGTGTTTTATATTTTATAGGAAAAAAAATCATGTTTTCTCAGCAGAAGAAAAAAGCACTTTACAATCCCCTGCATCCCCATATTGGGACAAGCCCACACCTTCATTATTTATATACTAACTGAATATATGACAGATTTACTTTTTTACAGCCACATGCTTGTATGAAACTGTCCTACCTCCACCAAATTTTGCTATGGCCATTAAAGTTTGCTGTTACTGTTTTCCAAACTGTATTCATGCTCTTCCTATCTGTGAAGACATCCACCCAGGCTAAAATAAGCAGTGTAGTGGAAAAAGCAACTGCCCTCCGTCATTGAGATTAAAACTGTACCTTAGAAGAAATGAGAGAAAATATGCATTGATGTTAAAAACATTGCTCATTACCACAAGTAAATCCACAAATTCTGAGATGGCAGTTTCAAAACAAGCTGCAAGATTGAGGTTTGCCATCTGAGAACAGACTATGTAAGGCTCAGGCTAGTAAAACAATGCTTTCTCCACCAACAGAAACTGATGAAGTCATTTGCAGCTCTCTGGATGAGATAGTGGGATCAGAAATTATGGAGCAGTTGGGACCCCGTTTAAGAAGTATTATGGAAGAGTAAAGAGGGAAAGGATTAGCCATTTCACCTCACAAATCAAGTCGATGCAGTTAAAGGGCAAGCTGCTTGGACCATGCTGTCCCATATCTGCCTTCAAAGCCTGTTATTTTGATTCAGTTGCTTTTATATACCATGAGATATCATTTAGTATCTGTCACAAGAAATATAGGAGTGATGACTTTCCTGTCAGGAAGACCTATGTGACATCTCTCAGGTACCTAACACTGCTATAAAACAATTCTTTGTTTTGCATGTACTGTCTCACACAAGAGAAGGTACATACTACATACTACATCTATCACATCAACACGTTTTGTAGCAGATGACTTTTTATGCACTACAGATCCAGTTTACATTTGTAACTTTACCATTGCAATAATTAACAATAATCAACAAACCCGGTGTAATCTGCTTTCTCTTCCAAAAATTCCAAAAACTGTCCAGTGTTAAGTAACTGACTTCAGGGGGGTTATTGCCTCTAATATTAAGCTGAATATCTGATTACTTCTCCTTAAGGATGCCAGTAAAAACTAACTAGCTGAAGGAGTGGCTTGCTGAAAAATATGTTGCACAGAGCTTCCCCAGTGATTCCATGTCTACTAAACAAACATATGCCATTTAGCATGGCTGCCATCCTCCTATGCCAAAAGTTTTGTAAACCTATTAGACCTGTCCTGCTCCCTAACATGTAAATGGCCTACCATCAACAGCTAACAGTCTGTCACTGTAAACTGTGCCTCACAGCACATACTAGACAGCTAGGAACAACATGCTCCTTAACATAGGATTCTGATATTCATCATACTGATTACTGCTGCCTTAGCTGTGTGAGTTATATCCTGACAAGGATATAACAGCCGACCAGCTTACCAAGCTTGTGGGCACCTTCCACATAACCAAACTGTCAAGCAACTCAAACTGAGCTGACTAAAATAGAAGTTTGGGCACAAAGCCCTTCAGAGCTTTACTGCTGCCAAAGTGTACACTCTTCTGAGGCTTTCAAGGATCAATGGTCATCTTCTACTTTCCTTTGCTGGGCTGCAAAGTTCCCTTTGAGGGAGAACCTTCCATTTTCTTAATTTTGTTGATGCTTTATTACTTTTTTCCTCAGGAAAGTTTTTTTTTTAAACTAGGAGTGCTGTGTTTAATGGACTGTCTCAAGACTATGCTGTACCTTTAAACAGAACACTTGTTTTTTTCTTTCAGTTTAAAAGTGGTGTAAATAGCTGAAAACATTTGTTTATGTGGAGAAATTGTCTGTTTTACTTTTCAGGGGCTGGCCTAGTTTTTTAAGGTGAATTATACTGTATTTTTCCTTGTGATCCCCTCCCACCCTGGCCTCTTTTTAATTCCAGAAAGTCTGACTCTCCATTTTTATCTTTGGAAACTTATTGTTTCAGAAAAAAGGGTTCTGAAAATCATTCATCAAGGTTACAGATGGTAGTGGGAGGAAATCCCTCCTTTCCAGTGGGTCATTCCTCATCCTCCAGATCAGACTCTTTTGTTTCCACCAGTTCTTCATCACATGCTATCCCAAAGAGTGATAGAAGGAGTTCCCTTTTTCCCAGGTGGGGAAGGGTTTTTGTTTAAGGATGTTCCTAGTGCCAAAGAAAGAATAAAATGCTTAGAGACCAGTTATGGATCAATCTTTCTTTCCTAAACCTGATTGTGATAGTGTCCAGATTCAAAATGATGCCACTTTCTTCCTATTTTAAGTTTCCTGGAAACACTAGACTTAAAAAATGCTTAGTATCACATCCCTGTTCATCCATACTCCAGACGTTCTTTAAGGATTTGTGCGTCTGGATCACATTATTATTTCTCTGCCTTATCCTTTGGACTATCCACTGCAACAAGAGTGTTCACAAAGTGTCTAGCTCAAGCTATAGCTCATTGCAGGCTACAGGGTATCCACATTATTCCATATTTAGACAACTTGCTTATCTTTGTAGAGGCTTTTTCAAGTGTCAGGAATCTCTCTCTTGTGTTAGAGATCTGTTACACTAACTGGGATTCCAAGGGAACATTCAAAAGTCTTTCTTGACTCCTTTACACAGTATTGTTTTCTTGTAATGTCAACTAGACACCTCACTTCAAAGAGCTTTTCTTCCACAGGAAAAATAGATCTTTATCTATTTTAATAGGTTCATAGGTTAGTACTAGGCTAACTGCCCTTGCAAGCCATTTTAAGCCTAGCCAATTATCCCCTGTGAGATTCAAGTCCTGTACCTTGTGTTTGTAAGGCAAACACATTAACTATTAGGCATCTAGCTCTATTTCTAATGTTTTCCACTCAGATTTTGGTCACTGTGAGGGAATACCTCAGGATTTTGTGTCTCATGATATCTTTGATTCTCATGATACCCCTGACAAGACTCCACATTAGTAAGATACAGTGGAATTTGAAATCTCTTTGGTCCCACTATCAACGCCCTTTATCTTTTCAAATCACAGTACTGGAGTTTGTAGAGAAATTCCAGAAACTCATCACTTCACTGTCTCTGTCTCTCTCCACTCCTTGAAATGACTTGAACTTCCTAACTACCTCAAACTCCTTAGATTTACTACTGCTCACAAGCTCATATTCAAACCTTCTACTTGTCCTGATCTGTCCAGCTCTTTAACCCCCTACATTCCCAACTGCTGTTTAAGATCAGAAAACCACAATCTTGTAAGCATATAAAAGCCTCATCGACCCCCTGGCCACCAACTTCCCCCAACCCACTCCCTTTCTCCACTATATACCACCTTTTACCTCTCCCACCTCACCTTCTTCTGTCTGTCCTCTCTTCATATTTCTAACTTCCAAAAAAAAGGCTTGTTTTTTTATCTGTACATAAATGTCTTACTTACATGTTTTTTTCATCTGAAGTGCCTGTACTTTTAATATGTTTAGACTACATGAATCTCACTTTTGGAAATGATTACCTAGTATTAGAAATGTTATGTCTTTTTTTAATAAATTGTATATTATCTCTGTATTTTTTCACTGTTCTACTACTTTATTTACTTTCATATAACTATTATAAAATTGTCTATATCCTGTGGAGCTTTTCTCCCTGGGCCAACGCTGAAAACAGGCTCTTCCAGGCCCAGTGGACTATCCTAGTCATCAAACTGCAATAAATAAATAAATAAATTAAATATTTTCTGGAAACAACAGATATCTTTACATCTGGGTCTCCCCTTCTCTCTCCCTGCCCCAAAGCAGTCAATCACCAGAGACTTTTTGGACTTTGCTTGGGGAGCACTTTCAAGACGGATAAAAGAACAGGGGGTGTGGGACACCAAGGAAAGATGCAAGCATATAAATGTCATGGACATGCTTGCCCTGATAAAGGCACTCAATTCTCTGAAACCATATTTGGTCCCCAGGATATCTTCAAGTGGTTACAGACAATATCACAGTCAAGTGGTACATCTACAGGCAAGGGGGAAACAGGTTGTACCCCCTTTGCTAACTAGCCATGTTAGCTTGGGATATTGCTTCACAGTACAATTTGTCTATACAGACATCCTACATTCAGAGCAAAATTGTGTGGCAAACAAACTGAGCAGAACCAGGGCAGACCTTCACAAATAACAGGGGATCTTCCAAGATTTGATCCCTCTGTGGGGAGTCCCTCCAGTAGACCTCTTTGCCTCCTCACTGAACAATCAACTGGCAAGATTCTGCTCCATGAGTTCATGCATGAAATCCTGGAAGACAGATACATTTTCTTTCCCTTGGACAGGAATGTCCCTGTATGCTTCTCTATGATTCCTACTAATATCGAGGGTGAAGATTCAGAAGGTATCCCCAAATTCATTGTTGTGACTTCCTTCTGGCCCAAGCAACCATGGTAATCCCTCCTTAGGGACATGGCCAAGGTCAATTGCCAGAAGCTTCTTTACAGACTGGATCTACTCACACAAGAACAGGTGTGTTTGATGCACCCCACGTCAGTCAACTTCCCTGCCTGGATGATAGGGTCCTAATTCTTTTTAGGCACCTGTTTACTGAGGATGTTCAGCAGGTACTAATGGAGGCAAGAAAGCCTGCTACTAGAAAATCATATAGTAGCAAATGGAAAAGGTTTTCTAGTCGGTGCCGTCAACATAACCAGCACCCACTCAGGGCTACTTGTTCTCTGGTTTTACAGTATTTCTGTAAGTTGCTATCTTATGGCCTTTCTTAGTCCTCTGTCAAGGTTCATTTTTCAGCCATTTCAGTATGCCTGCCCATGGGCACTTCTCAAGTCAAAATGTTCTTGAAAGGGGTTTTGCAAAAGAGGCATCCAGGAAAACCGGTGGCTTCTCCTTGTGATCTAAATTTTGTGTTAGAAAACCTAACAGTCACTCCATTTGAACCAGCTAATACTGCTGACCTGAGTTTCTTAACAAGGAAAATAGTTTTACTGATTGCTCTCACCTCTGCAAGAAGGATATCTGACTTGCAAGCTCTTAGGGTGAATCAACCCTTTCTCATTTTCCATAGGGACATGTTTTTTTTGAGAACTAATCATTTTATGCCTAAAGTGGCATTCAGTTTACCTTAAGCCAAACTATCTAGCTCCCCATTTTATTTCCTGAACCTAAAAATGAGGAAGAAAGGATACTGCATACATCTGATGTCCTCAGACACATCTATTACTATTGTGACATAACTTTCAGATCTTTGGATCAATTGTTTATTTCTCATGAAGGTAAGAACAAGGAACAACCTGTATCAAAACAGACTATTTCCAAAAAGTTCTCTAAGGCTATTACCTTTTGTTACCCTCACCATAACAAAACTATTCCAGGCAGGGTCAAGGCCCACTCTACCAGGGCCTTGGCTTTATCTATGGCTTGTTGGAAAGAGTTGACGTTGAGAAATATTCTAGAAGCTGTACTTAGTCCTATGTATATACTTTTACAAAGCACTATAAGCTTGATTCTTTCTCTAGGTCCAGATCAAGCTTTACTAGGACAATTCTCCAGGGGCTCCTGGACTCTTCTCCTTCACTCTCCAAATGTAGTTAGCTGAGGTAATCTGTCCATATAGCTAAGACTAGTGCAGCTAAACTTGCCATAACAGTAGATGCTTGAATGATCAGTGCTGCAGTAGCCGCTCGCTACCTCTGTACTCCAGGGTGTGGTTATTTATTTTTTGTTCTTCCTAGCATTGCCCTTTCAGGGATCAACCTCCCTCTCTGAGTCAGTAGGAAATCTCTGAAGGGCTTTACACCCAAACTTGTCTTTTTTATTCAGCTCAGCTCGAGCTTAAGGTAATTATTGCTGAAAATAACTTCATTGTTTAAACATTTTTCCTGAATCCTATTCTGCTTGTATGGGTGCACACCTGCTAGTAAGGCATGCACATTCACATTGCAGGACACTAAGGGCAGTCATTATAGATGTGGACATCAAAAGCAGTTTAACATTTAACAGCAACAGAATCCCATATAAACCTATGCAGCCTTTATGGCAAGTTTGTTTCCTTCTCCTAAATTACTTTACAATAAACTCTGATGTGCCACAGGACATGAGAACTGTTGCAAATGCTTTCTTAAACAGCACTTTGGATCTTCATTTCTTCTTACTTTTTAACTGCTTTTTTCTGCAGTAAACATTAATTGTAAATCTAACAGCAGCAACATTCATATGCAAACATTTCATTTTAAAATAGTTTCCATCTGTGAAACCAGATCCCTTGTGCTTCTGTTATGAATATGTTATGCATGATAGCTTATAAAAAGCTGATTGATCACAATAGCCCTATAATCTGCCCCCCTGCAAAGATTAAAGTAATATTTTCTTCTATATATTAACTCTACAGTTGTACAACAGTGGAAAAAGGGAAACTCCACATTAAAGCACCCATTTCTGTCACACAGTGCTGAGATGTCTATATATTGACCTATAATAAAGTTAAAATTTAAGCAGAGTTGTATTATGTTCTGGAAATCAGAGTTTAATCAGCTGGTCCATGATCACATGTAGGAACACCATGCCAAGCATGTAAGGCTTTACACACAGTCATTGAACACAAGAACTCTCTAACATGTATCTTGTCAGATTTACCATGGAAGCTGTCCTCATCCAACTAAAGGAGATCTGCAGCCCCTCATACTGGCTGAGATAATTCCCTGATAATGGAAAATAGATGTCATCCACTGATGTTTGAATTTTGGAATGCCTTTCTGCTTGTGTGCTACCATTCATCTTTAGTACTTTTAACTTTTCGAAATCTACGAAAAGGACTGTGACTGCTTGCAAATTAGATCACTAAAAGTATGTCTACTTTCCCTGGTGCAGCATGGCTTCAGCAAATTGCACGGTATACCTCAAGTAAATGACTTCATTCACATTTTCCTGTACCAGGAGTGTTGTACAGACAAAGACTGTGATTCATGGAAATACAATGTCAAGCACTAGAGCAATTATCATGTGTGACAGCTATTTGAATGGTGGGGGTGTCGTGTGGTAGCTATGTGCATAGTGTGGGTGTCATGTGTGGTAGCCATGTGCATGGTGTAGGTGTCTTATGGTAGCTGTCTGCATGGTGGGGGTGTCATGTGTGGTAGCTATGTACTTGGTGTGGATGATTCCAGGACAATGCCAGAACTTGGCTGTTTAGCTGTGACCCTCCTCAAGTAGCAAATTCCTTGAATATGCATATCTATGAATCCCAGTTACAGTTTTCCTAAACCTTACAGAGGCATTTTTATATATTAACTGATATTCCTATGTCTCCTTTTTGTGACTTATGGCTTTCTCACTGGAGAGGTCTAGCTGTCTGTCCTTATGCATTAGTGGTCAGCACCAAATGTTCAAAACTGGCAAGTCATTCTCTTAACCTTGGCCAGTGCCTCCCGCTGTTCCGAAGGCTCCATTGTTTGCCTCCTTTTCTTCAGTCCCTTTACCTGGCATGGTCAGGTTATGCTGCATGCTGACTTAAGTGTCATGTTTCTGACCACTGCATTAAGAACATCAGGCTTCAGTCTCGGCTGATGATGCTGTTGGGGCAAGGGTTATTTACCTGGAGAATGGACAAGATAATTGTTAGATTGCCATAACATCCTACTTAAATAAATGCTGCATTTCAGATAGTTTTCTGACACATTATCCAGCATAGTTTCTTATTTCATTTATTAGCTGAGTTATGGCCCTGCTGAAAAGTCCCCTTTTACAGGGATGACCCAAGGTGAAAACGTGATCAACTATGATACAGTGCAAGCAAGCAATGATGCCTGACAGAATGGGCATTACTGGGGAAATAATGGACTGTACAAGGGTGCTACACCCCTGGAAGATCCATTATTTCCCCTTTAATGCCCACCCAGTAGGGCATTATTGCACTTAGGTAATGGGGAATACTTTAGATTGTTTCATTTTTTTATTAGTGTATACATTTTTTATATTTTAGATATTGTTCACTTGCCTGATGTTTCAAAGTTGCTATAACATCTGTAATTGTTATTTGAAGAAATATTTTTTTAAGTCCAAAGATTTAAGTAATGTAAGTATTGTCAACCCACATACACAAAATCACACTCAACAGAGCCATAGTTGGATCCTGTAGCTCCCAGTGCCATGCTCCCTCTGGTGTCCCCCAACTTCAAATTATGGGCAAAAAAAGGTCCTTCTCACCTCAGGAACATGCAGGCAAACTGGATCCCTATCTGTGCTCCTCATGAAGGCAAAAGAAAAAAAAAGTCTTCTCCAACAAGCTGGGTCTACTTTTCTTGAGTGTTCAAAGAAAAAACAAAAGGGTTCTTTACTTTAGTAGCAGGTGGCTTGCCACAGTTTAGTGTAACAAACACCCTGCTACAGTTTAAATGCCACACACACAGAGTGATGAAACTCTTCATCCCTGACCATTTATGCACTATCAGCTTTCCTTTCTGAATGCCAATAATGCACTGCCTCCCTATCGGTCATCTCCGGATAGGACTCCTGACACACATACACAGTGATTGTCCCCTTCACCCCACATTAACTGTCTCTCTGACACACAGACACATATGCACTCCCACACAAATATGTGCACAAAACACATTGACACACACAGATGCACACAAATGTGCCCAACAGTTATAGCCACTTTTCTTGACCTCAGAAGTCTTATTATGATTAAATGAATGATAAAAACAAAATTTAAACAGTGCAAGGCATTGCAACTCCCCTATGTCTGTCAACTGTCCCTGATTTTGAAAAATGTCTCTGATGCTATGTCCCATTGTTTTCTGGTAAATCACTGAGGACATGCAATAATGCTAGACATTTAGAAGTTATTGTTCATATAAAGCATGTTTATGAAAAGCCTTTTGAAGTAGTTCTGCTCGGAATTCTTGAGAAAAGAAGTTGAAGTATATGTGCCCTCCCTCTCACTTTTTCACTCTCTTTCTCTGTCTGTCTATCACAGATACACACACACACACACACACACACTCTCTCTCTCTCTAAACATAAATTACTTGACACCTTTTCTTTCTTTCAACTCACTTAGTAAGAGGAAAGTAAAACAGTTAGTCCTTAACTGCTTATGTAGTTATTTTTACTTTTTATTATATCCATATTTTATTTACTATATTTATGCTACGATCAATTAACAGCAAAGCCACTTTTAGCATGAATGAAAAGATGGTGGGCATTTGCTTGTTATTTCAGTCCAAGCTTCACAGTAGATTAATATGCTACTTTGAAGTAGCACATTATTTTTTACTGAGCAATTTCTGTGCATTAATGCCCTTCTGGAAAACATCCAGTGTCCTTCCATATCACTGGTGCAGTCTTCTGTACATAAGGGATCTACTTCTAAGGACAGCCCAATGGCCAGCCAGTATACCAGAGCCTTTAGTCTTATAGGCACTGTACATCATATGCATGATCCCATGTAAGGCATAGGGCATAAAGATGACATACAAATGCAAAAACTCAGAACTTTTTTGCCGTCAGTCCAAAAGTCATAATCGACTGTCAGCCTGAATGCCCTTCTGTTGTGCTGGTTACAAAGCTGCTCCTGGATAAGTGCCCAAATGGGGTTTCTTCTCTCCTTTTTTTTCAGTTTTGTCTTTTATCTGTGTTCATGTCATCCAGGAAGGGAAAATGTCAGTGTGGGAGGCAGATTCCCCATAATTACCATCATGACTGGTGTCTTTTTTACTTGGGCGCTTCCCACCATGTGCAGTGTTCTAGCTGTCAAGCATTTGCATCTGAGGCCTTAAGCAGTCATTTATCCTCTTTCTCCATATACCTTGAGACCCAGTTAAGCTGTTGGCTCAGGGTACTATGATAGAATCCTCCCATCCCAAGGGCCAGCTGTCTACCAAGAAGAAGGCCAAAAAGACTAGGCCTGGTTTAGTTGCTGTCCAGCCTCCCCCGGACATCTCTCTAGAAGCTAGTGAAAGCCTTGTAGACATCTGATGCTTGCCTTGGATTCCTCTGCCATGGCCCTGTCTGAAGCTGGAATGGATCTGAACTCATGCATGTCCTTGGAGACTTTTCCAGCATCTGCTTCAGACATTGAGGGGGAATCTCTGCTGATTATTTCCAAGGGAATGAGGGAGGTTCTTCAGATTTTTGTAAGGGAGGAGATCCCTACTACCATTATTGAATTTCGCCAAGGGTCTGAACCTCAGAGGGTACTTATGGCAGATGTCCCGCTCAAGAAAAAGCAGAAAACTAAACATATTTCTCCTGTTGCTAAAGATCCCCCATGTGAATGGCAGGTTTTACAAAGGTCTGTTTAATGCTTTAATGACCTTGAAACCTCCTCAAGGAGTGTCTGTCCCTGCCCCTCCCTGGTCAGTTCCTGCCCCTCACTGGGCTTCCACCCCTGTTAAGAGGCCAAGGGAATTAGATTCCTCAGATGAGAACTTGGAGTCTGGGGAGGGATGCCTTGCTTATTTTGTTCATATTCCTTACCCTGTAGACTGTGGTCAAGAGGAAGAGGATTCCTTGAGTCCAGACTTCCTTTTGGAGGAATTATCCTTTCAGGATACTACTGTCCACATGATAGAGTATTTTAAGGGGGATTTCTCTGAGGTCTGTGACATCCAAAAGAGGTATTATGAGCTGCTACAATGGAGTCTTGTATGCCATCTGCTCTTCCTCCTGTTTAGGCAGCCATTTTGGACACCTTCGCTGCTGTCTCTGTAGCTCCTGATTCTCAGCCTCCAGCCCTCAATAATCCTAACAGGTTCTAAAAGGTGCCTGAGGATTTTCAAATATTTATATAAGTGCCCTTCTGCTGATACTTCAGTAGTTTCAATTTCCTCTGATAAACCTTCTAAGCTGTTGCCTTCTGCTAAGCTCCTTCCTTCATATAAAGACAGTTGAGTTATGGGAATGTTGGGTAAGAACTGCTGCTATAAGAAATACTGCTGCCACCCTGTCTTTTCAGGCTATTAATTACCAGACCCAAATGACCAGGTATGTTTTGGCTCTTCTTTCCCAGGTAGCTAAGGTAGTGTCTGACCATCCTGATTCTGATGAGAAGACCTCTGCTCTTTTCCTGTTTTGGTCCACTTCCCAGGTTGCATATCACTCTATAAAATACAGCTGTGATGCAGATGATTCCTCTTCCAGTATTGCTGCATTTGGTTCTCTAATGAAGCGTTATTCTTGGCTGTGTCTTCAGGCTTTACCTGATGATATTAAAGCCAAGCTTTGCACACCCCACCAGATTACAAAAATTGTTTTGGGACAGCTGCTGCATACCTATTTAAGTCTCACCAGCATCAAGGTAAGGCCTTGCAGGAACTCAAAACTTTTGTCTCCCCTATCCCCAAATTCCAGAGTAATTAACCTTCTAAGTCTGTCTTTGTTCATAGGAAAACTCACCCTTTTCCTAAAGGTAAGAAGGGATTTAGGTGCATTCCTCCTGCTACGTCCACTCAGACTCCTTCATCTCAGAAGCTTTCTTTTCAGGGCAAGCTTGTCTCCATTTGACATTTGGCCTTCCCTTCCACTTGGCTAGGTCTCCTTGTCTCTTCTCCTTTCTATCTGTCTTCCAAATTGGCATAGGATTACTTTAGACTCTTGAGTGATGCCAGTTATTCATCGGGATATTTCATGGTTTGGAAATCCCCCCCCCCCCTTTTCAGGCATTCCTCAACCTCCTCTAGAGCAACTTCCTTATTTCCCAGAGGTTCTGCAATCCCTTTTGAATCAGGACACCATTCAGCTCATTCCACCCCACCCAGATGAGAAAATGGTTTTACTCCAGATGTTTGTGGCTCCTCAAAAGGAGGGTACATGGTAACCAATTCTGGATCTTTTTCTGCTCAACATATTTCTCAGTTTTCCTTCTTTCTGGATGTTGTCTCTTCAGACCTTGTTTCCTGTTCTTCCTCCCCAGACGTTTTTGGTTTCTCTAGACCTCAAGGATGCATACCTCCACATCCTCATTTACTCTCTGTTCAGGAAATGTTTACATTTCTCTGTCTCTTCCTCGCATTTTCAGTTCTCTGCTTCACCCTTTGACCTTTCTACTGCCCCAAGGGTGTTCACAAAATCCTTCACTCCTGTCATTACTTTTTGCATACATTAGGGGTTACAGATTTTTCCCTATCTAGATGACCTGCTCATTCAAGCTCCTTTTCCCAGCAGTCTGTTTCAGGATCTCTAGTTTACCATTTGTCAGTCATACAGTGTGGGATTCACCATAAATCTCAGGAAATCAGTCCAAGGATCATGTTTTTCTTAGGTGCTGGCTTCAGACTATTCCCATGCTGGCATCTCCTTCTATTAACAAGGTTCTGTCTCTGATAACCTTTTTCCATTGTATTCTTCCTTTTTCCTCTCTCATGGCTAGGGAATTTCTCAGTGTTCCAGGATTTATTGCCTCCAGTATTCCCATGCTCCCTCTTACCATGCTCCATATGGGGAAATTTTAATGGCATTTCAAACCAATGTGGCTTCAACAATGTCACCCCATGGAGTTCCCTGTTTCTGTTCTTCTTTATCTCAAACTCAAGCTTCAGTGGTGGATTCATCAACCCATTCTCAATCCAGGGCTTCCCCTTCAGGCTCTGATTCCTTCTCAGGAATTGTTCACAGATGCCTCAGACATGGGGTGGGGATCTTCTTGTGGCCCCTTAAAGGTCCAGGATCTCTGGCATTCTCACCAGACGTCAGACCATATCAATATAAAAGAGATGAGAGCTGTTTCTGGCTCTACAAGCTTTTTATTCACTTTTCCATCCCAGTCCCCATCAAAGTCTTCAAAGACAAATACAGTGTGATGTGGTACATAAACAAGCAGGAGTAATGATGTCCTATCTCCTTTGCAGGTTAGCTGTTCAGGTCCAGGGTCAAGATATCAAGTATCAAGTGACTCTTTAGGCAGTTTACATTCCTTTAAAGCACAGTCTAGTGGCAGACTCATTAAGCAGGTCCAGAACATAAGTTCAGGAATGGATGCTTCGTAGAGATGTGTTCCTGGACATAGGCATTGGTGAGGTATTCCTCAGGTAGATCTTTTTGCCTCCACTGTGAACGGACGTCCTCTGTTCTGTTCCAGAGTTCCAAGTCCTGTAACTTGGAAAGTGGATGTCCTGTTTTTTTCTTGGAAGGGAATGTTTTTGTATGCCTTCCCCCTTCCTCTGTTGCTACACATTCTGCACACGACCAGCTGGACTCTTCTAAAATCTTACTGGTGATTCCCTTTTGGCCCAGACAGCATTGGTTCCCCCTTCTTTCTCACTAAGCCAGGGGCAATCATCACAAGTTACCTCACCAAGTGGATCTTTTCACATAAGACAAGGTATCTCTTATCCATCCTCATCTGTCCACTCTTCAGATGACACAGTGGGTGATAGGGTTTGATTCCTTTTAGGCACTTCTTTTCTGAGGATGTGTTCCAGGATTGCAGGAGGCCAGGAACCTACTACCAGAAAATCATATATGTCCAAGTGGAAAAGATTTTCTGTCTGGTGCCGCTCTCACCATCAGGATCCCCTCTCTGTGTTGGTCCCTCTGGTTCTCTTAGTTGTGTGATCTGCTCCATGCTGGGTTGGCATATTCTTCATTTAAAGGTCACCTATCAGCTTCTTCTTCTTCTTTTGGCTTTTCCCGGTTAGGGGTCACCACAGCGGATCATCTGTCCTCTCATGATTGGCAGTGGAGTTTTAAGGTGTTGAGTTGTCAGCCCAGCGCTCAACCTTCCACAGAAGGCACACACATGCACACACACACACCTAGGGCCAATTTAGAGAGTCCAATCCACCTACTGCATGTCTTTGGGATGTGGGAGGAAACCGGAGCACCCTTAGGAAACCCACGTGACCACAGGGAGGACATGCAGACTCCACACAGAAGGCACCCCAACCAAGAATCGAAGCAGAGAACCTCTTGCTGTGAGGTCGCAACGCTAACCGCTGTACCACCGTGGCCCCCCTAAAGGTCACCTATCAGCAATTTCTACTTATCTGCCCTTGAATCCTCCTATGGCCTCTCAGTTTGAAAGCCTATTCCTCCTTTGTTTTACCAAAGTGTTATACTTGAAAAATTGACTTGAGGCTCCTTTTGAGTTTGCTTTTTCAGCTTTCTTGTAATGTTGTACTTAGAAGATTGTTCTTCTTTTGGCTCTTATTTCAGCCAAGAGAGTGTCTGAACTTCAGCCTGTTGTGGCTATTCCTCTTTTTTTTTTTTTTTTTTTTTTTAGTTTTCGCAGAGACAGGGTGTCTCTTTGAACTAATCATTCTTTTATGCCAAAGGTGGTCAGTGACTTATTTTATTTATTTTAGTTTACATTTGTTTACTGGGAAAGTCCAACTGGACAAAATGTCCTTTTTCAACAGAGGCCCGGGGAGACAAGCTCCACATTTATAAATAACCGTAAGATACATATACAACATACAGATACAAATATTGATTCAATCTCAGATACAAGTACAAAATGAAAATACATATACATTTCACCGATACAATCATATAGTCCAGATTGGATACTGTGATTTTAGGTAGAAAACAAACAAGTTAAGTATACATATGCTTAGTAGGGGTATACTATTCAAATACAAAAATAACAGGTTGTGTTCCTTTAGTTGCCTTAAGACATATATTTCCTAACCAGGGTTTGTGTAAGAGCAGGTCCATAATTCTGATAGGTGTAATTTAAGAAGTTGTTTTTTTTTTTAAGTTGGAAGTGTTAGTAGTAGTTTTGATATTTAATGATGGGGAATTTCAAGTTTTGGCTATGCAGTTGGAGTAAAGGAAAACTCCAGCTGCACTGTTAGGTTTTGCTATATTTAAGAAGGATTTGTTAATGAAATGCAATACCCTGTTACTGGAGTAGTGTATTAGTAGATTTTAAAGTATTGATATTTTTTCTGGCTGATTTACTATTTGATGGGTGAAGGTAAATTGCTTATAAGCAAGTAGATTTGGTAGTTTGAGCCAGGATAGCAGTTTTAAAGCCAAACAATGATGGGATCTGAAATTTGTTACTGTGGCAAACTTTGCAATTTTATTATAGCAAGTTTCAAGTTTTGCTAGGTCAGATTTCTTAATGTTTGTAAGAATTTGTGAGGCGTATAGTAGCGTAGAGATAAGTTGGGTTCTTGCTATAGTGGCCTTTGAAGATTTTTTAGAAAGTGTCAAGTTCTGTACAGGGTTCCTAGTTTTTTGTGAACTTTTTTTATGGTCTGTGATATCTGTATGTCGAATTTTATGTTATGGTCAATGACCACTCCAAGTAATTTTGTTTGGGAAACTGGGGAAATAATTGTATGGTTTAATGATGAGATATTGAATGGTGGGTGGGAGTCTGCAGCTCTAGTTGTACAGAATAGCATCAGTTTTGTTTTGGTAGGGTTAAGTATAAGTTGTGCATTATTTAGCCAAGATGCCACAGCATTAAATGACTGCTGGGTGTTTTTTTTGTTTTTGTTTTTGTAGTGTTGGGGTGGCATATATTAGGGTGGAATCATCTGCATATTGAACTACTGAGGCAAGTGGGGTGGCAGTATGGAGATAGTTGATAAAGATAATAAGAAGGAGAGGGCCCAGAATAGATCCCTGTGGAACTCCCAAGGTTACAGGGGATTCCTGTTACGTAATTCAAGTGTTGAAACTTCGAACACGACAATATCAAACAGTTAGTTTACTGTTGCATCTTTTAATTTTTTTTGTGTGTGTTCGAACTTCAGCAAGTTCAACCTATATAGTTTCGACCATATAGGGTTCGAACTTGTTGAAGTTTGATAACGTAATAAGAACCCGGTTACAGGCAGTAATGAAGAGAGATTTTGTTCCTGTTTTACAGCTTGCTGACGTCCAGTTAGATATTGCTGGAGCCAATAAATGCAGAATGGCTAAGTTTAAGCTGAGTGTAGTTAAGAGTTTAGAATGGGAGATAGTATCAAAAGCTTTGGAGAGATCAAGAAAGATGGAGGAAACTAAATTGCCATCATTGCAATGGTGGTTAATAATATTAGTAAAGTTAACAGGGGCAATGTTATTGCTATGATTAGGACGGAAACCATGCTGAATGTTGAAGAATTATATGACGTCTTCTTGTTGGTTTTTCGCTGTTACTTGCATTTACATGCAAGCATACCAAAGTATATTTAACTACTTATTGTGATCAGCTAGTCTTATTACTGTATTGAGCTAAGTACAATAAATACACAGGGACAACTGCTTCAGTTAATACGCTTTCCATTACATTTTCCTTTTGGATCTACAAGCATGCAACACAGATGCTGTCAGCTCTCTATGGCAAATTCCCAAAGCTTGTTTACTGTTACACTTACATTTATACCAAAAAGTCTGATATTTTTTCTCAGTCTGATGTATAACAGTTCTTTCTTTGTATAACAGTTTTCCTTTGTTCCCTTGTCCTTGGTTCTTTGTAGTTTGATGATCCATGGAAACTCAGTCTTGCATTATCTGAAACGTTGTGTTCCAGCACTATCTGAAACTTGATGTTACATCTCTTTACTTTGTTGATGTCCTTCCAGCTGCCATCTGCGCAGTTATTTTTACAGACTTTGTTTCTCAGTAACATACTCTTTTACATGGATGCCAATATCTGAGCTCTGCCAGCACACTTACTTACTTCTTATTTTTCAGCATTTTATACTATTCCTAAATTAACCCTTTATATTTCATATCATTCTTGCAGCTTTTTATTCAAGCTAATAATCATGCTAACAGCAGTTTAAATGGAGACAGAATACTATTTTCTTTCAAGTGTTAGACGTTTGTTGGTTATTTGATGTTAGTAAAGCTAATAAGGGCGATGTTAGTGTTATGATTAGGATAAAAACCATGCTGAGTGTTAGAAGTTTGTTGGTTATTAGATAGTTCAAGATTTGTGAATGGATGCACATATTATTGATTATGCTGATAGTATAGCTATTGGCTGGTAATTTGATAATTCTGTCGAGGTTCCACCTTTGTGTAGTAGGATGATATGTGGTACTTTCCATATTTTAGGGACTTGCTGTTCTGAGATGGATTGATTTATTAATATGGATACTGGATGGGCTATTGCTTCTGCAGCAGTTTTTATATATTCGGCAGGTAGGTAGCAGCAAGTGTAGTACGTTTAAGCCTTTTGAAATATTTAACTATGGTGTTTATTGGGACAGATTGGAAAGAGAAGTTATTGGGATCTAGTGTTGGTACAAGTTGTCCCTTAATCTGTCTATTCACCTTCCTTCATTTTTTACTTCTCTGCAGTCTGCCAGTTTGAAGATTCTTCACACCCTGAATCTACATAAACAGCTGAGATGGCCACAGGATATATTCTGTTGTTTCTTTAAGCAGAATGCCAGGATTTCCTTACTGCAGTGAAGCTGAAATAGTAAAGATAAGAGCTATTTCTGCATCATCTTGTGGCCATCATTCTATCATGATTTAGCAATTCGTATGTTACATGGTGTGGGAGGATATTTAATAAGAGATGAGCTACAGCAACTGTCACTGGTAAATTGCTTTTCAGACTCATCTCTTTGTAAACTAGAAGTTATGGATCAGTTTGGTTTCGACTACAGGCAGACTAGTTCAGAAGCCAAAGAAGGTCCAGTGTGGCATGATTGTGCATGCCTTAGGGTATGACATGATTAGCAGACTGTTATGTGTTCAAGATAACTGCCAACTGAGTAGCAGGAAATAGGCAATTTAAAGCTTCAAAGTCTGTGTAAAAGTTTGCAATGCTGCAGGAACATAGGCAACTTACCACTCAAATGCATTGCATAATTTTATCAAAAAAATACATTTTTGCCTGCATCTTTGTGATCCTTCTCGATACTTCCTGATTAAAAGGATGTGCAGCAGGCTAATATGATAGTGACCAGAGCCCTAGCTAGGTTAAAAAAAAAAAAGTTTTTCCAAAGTTCTGAATTTGGGACCACAAAAAAAGTCCCCCCTCTAAACTTATCTGTAGAACCTTTATGTTACAGCTGCTGTGACTCTAGCAAGCTTCTTCCTACAGTTACTAACATACTGATCTTTGTGACGTGAATGCAGTATCAGCAGCATTCATTAAACAAACCCCGGTATCATTCATTGCCTCTAATGTGAATGTCATTACTGCCCTTGCGACCTATCAGCAACTGCTGATTGCGTTCCTTAGTTGGTTGCATTCCATGCTGGATGATATATTTAATAGCATGTTGTTGACGTTTGGATATACTATTAAAATTGTAATGACATCACTAAAAGCAATTTTGAGCATGTCCATAACATACACAAACACACATATGTTGATGTGTATGCCACAGAAGGTCTAAATGTGTGCTGCATACCTACAAGAACACAGAAGAACCCTAATCAAGGGGTGCTAATTCTTTAGCTGAGCATGCTGTGCATCTGTCTTTGGCTTGGTATAGTAGTCATTGCACTGGGCAGCAGGGGAGAGGACTATAGGCCTGGCATACAAGAATTCATAGCAGTCCCTAAGGATCACCCTGACTTCTCTGGCTATTAGAATATGAGGCATCCTTTTCTTGTTTTCACTCTCTCCAGACAGTGTCCTAGTCTGGTGGCAGGATGGCCTCATGGGCCAGAAAGAAAGGTTACAGTGTGTGGCTGATGTGCAGCATGCCCCAACGATCCAGAAAAAAATAAAAGGAAAAGCTTAAAAATGTAGTGAAGAATAAGAATAAAAAACAGCAAGGTAGCTAACGAATTGCATGTGACATGGTATGTTGAACTCATTCATGTATGCATCATCTTGCTCACACCTGTAGTGTTAGTTATGTGGATTTTCTTGTCTCATCCGAACCTACAGTATTTATAAGGCAGACCACACACAAAGCTTTCATTACAGTGTATCTTAATTGTGTTATTTAAAGTACAGTGTTTAGTGTTGCAGTTAAGCAGGTTAAATGTGAAAAAAGTTATTTAAATTAAACAGAGATGGCAAAAATCCGCTTTACTTGTTGAATTTAGAGACTTGTTTTCCTCACATTTAAATGCAACTCTGACTGAAGGCACCAGACAATTGCATTTCATCAGCAATCCCCAAGGAATTTTACATCTCATTAACTGAGAGCTGGCAGGTGGCGTTATGTTGCGAAACTGCTTAATTTCACATACTTGAATGGAGAACCTGGAGTAATGCTGGGAGAATTTAGACTGGCTGCTATATTAAATCACCTCAGAAGCAAAAACATGATGAAGGGAGAAACGCATATAGCCAGTCTACACAAAAAGTTAATGATTGCATAGTTGTGGGATGAGCACAGAGAGGAAAGAAACAAAAATCCACGGGAGGCTAATGACACACCAGCAAAACGGCAAAGAACCACAAATAGCGTTAGCGTATACAGGTTTATTATCCGCTTTCGTACAGTACTTCATCAGAATGGGTATACATACTAAAAAATCCACTTTAAATTTTCTTTTATTTCCTCCCTATTTGTTAAAAGGGGCTATGATTTATCCATCTTGGATGTCATTAAAGCTGACATTTGGTCCAAAAGGGAATCCACCTATTTTCCACTATTAAATTCTCAAAATGATGTGTTGGTGTCCCCTTGTAGAGGAGCTAAAGTGAATAAGATGAACGCCAATTTAATCTGTTCACTAGAAATGAGCTCTGATTGTCAGGCCATTCAAAATATTATCAAAAAGAATTGGGGCATTATCAAGGGTAATAAGGACATTTTTCACGTTGTAGGAGATAAGCCTAATTTTGTTCAGAAAAACGGTCTCAATATAAAAAGGATTCTGGAAATCAACCAAAAGAAGATGCCTAGATTAGTATTTAACAAAAGGGGCATGTTTATCTGCAATCAGTGTAATATCTGTCGTTTTATTTCTATTGGCCCTTATATTTCGGTTAGTACATGTAACAGGACCCTGGAGGTGCCAGGTCATGTTAATTGTAATACTAGTGGAGTTATTTATATTGCCTTATGTTCCACTTGCACCGCATTTTACATAGGGATGACCACCAGGGAAATAAAAATAAGAATTAGAGAGCATTTATACGCCATTAAATCTAAAGATGAAAAGAACGCCTTATTTAAACATTCATTAAACTGTCCATCCTTCAGTAAATTTCTTTTCTCTATACTTGAGGTGGGTCAGAAGGATATGAGAGATGGGGATTTTAAAAATTATCTTTTACAAAGGGAGGTATATTGGCAAATAAAATTAAAATCTGATACATTCCCAGGTCTCAACGAGACCATCAATATTAAATGTTTTTTAAAACAACGTAATTTAAATATTAATAAAGAAGGGAATTTAGTCTATTCTCATTTTTAGTTGTATTAGTTTTGGTTTACTTGTTTTTTTCAATGTGTCATATATATTTATTTAAATAGAGTTACCTCTATTTTTTATAAAGTTATTTTTTAAGTTTTGTCAGTTTAAATAATTGTTGATTATTTAATTGTTTGATTAATCACATGTTCAGTTGTTGGTATTTAAAGTGGATTTTTTAGTATGTATACCCATTCTGATGAAGTACTGTACGAAAGCGGATAATAAACCTGTATACGCTAACGCTATTTGTGGTTCTTTGCCGTTTTGCTGGTGTGTCATTAGCCTCCCGCGGATTTTTGTTTCTTGGTTTGAGTTTCATTTTGTTTACAGAGAGGAAAGACTTGACTGGTAAAATAGAGCGATAGAGTGGGAAGCATATTAACTGATGCTGAAGAGAAGCACAGAGTGCATGTAGAAGGAAGATGTGGTTAGCGAGAGGGCAGGTGAGATTCCTTGTAAGAGAAGAAAGGGGGAGCAAGGAAGCGTGAATAATAATAATTACAGATAAAAGAAAGCAGCAGCTTGATGGAAGGTTGAATAATCCTGAGAATACTGATGAGATAAAAGGGTGAGTCATTAGAACATTGCAGCTGCTTTTCCATCTGCATTTCAAAGTCTGGGGGTGCAGCTATAGACCTTTGCCATATACTCAGAATCCTAGAGAAATTTTGTTTCACGTAAATATCCATGGATCTCTGCAGAAGGTTGGTCCAAACTGATCCCAACGATGCACTTTGGCTTGGACAGTGCTTAAGAGTACTGTTATCTCTGTTGCTGAACATTTTGTTGTCCAACCACAGAGAGAAATGCATGAATAATGTAAATTCTTTAATGTATACATCATCTAACATGCATACAAAACCGTGATATTTTTTGGAGGTCGGGCAGCATATAGTTTGTAAATTGTGTTTGTTCCAGAGATGGTGTACTGAAAGGGAGAGACATGTGTAACAGGTAGTGCAGACTGTTGTAGAGGTACTTAGAGGATGATCTCACAAATATTGTTTATGGTCTTGAAGTATACAGAGGATTTATGAATATATTTGGAAAGAGAATGATCTATGCCATCTACATATTAATCTGCAGACTAGCATAAACATTGAAGAGTACATTTAGGAAGACGTAAGGTGATTTTTAAAAGAACCTTGCAAAATCCAATTGAGCTTTGTTTACAGTCCTGCAGAATCCTGTATTACCTGGGAGCATGTAAGGGAATGATACTTCCCATCTGCAC